>NW_006239219.1:585411-631464 GCF_000226075.1 Solanum tuberosum | reverse complement strand
GGGGGGGGGGTGGGGGGGGGGGGGGGGTTCAAAAGTAGTATTGGAAGTGAAGATAAAGTGTGTTGGAGGGTGGGGAGGACACAATCAATGTATGATATCACTTGTAGAACTTGTTTCCGTACTTTTTAAAAGCAAACTTATTTTCAAGAAAATATTTTCTAAAACTTTCGACCAAACAAACTTAAGAAAATCGAAAAATATTTCTACTTGGCCAAGTTTGTCCATGGCCATTCATTTTCGTGGACAATGAGATTTGAACTCAGAATATATGTTACTCTACTTTAATACTATACAGAATAATGTAACCATCACATCTAAACATTGAAATTGTTAGAAGGAACACAATTTCAATTACTCATACATAATTATATTGTATTGTCCATTGAAACAATATTTATTTTTGAGGAATGAGATCTCTTGGCCATTTACAAATCGTATAGAAGAAAATAGTCTTTTCAAATCTCTTATATATAAAAACAAATATCTCTCGCTCTACTCTAACACTCTATTGAACAATGTAACCTTCGCATTTAAAAATCGAAATTGTTAGAGATAATACTCTTTCAATTACTCATACATAATATATTGTATTGTCTATTGACATAATATTTTATTTATGAGGAAATGACATCTCTTGGACATTTCAAAATTGAACAAAGAAAATATTTTTTTCAGATCTCTTGTAAAATAATGAAGACTTTATTTTAAAAAAACAATTTGTAAATGACCTACAAAATCAGTTCTCTCGATATTTAGTTTCATTGTTTTCCCCATTTGTAAAGTGAAGAATTCTCCAAACATGTTGATCCTCCACAGAAAGGGAAAAAGAACAAATTAAACTTAAGTAATAATGCTAACTTCCATTAATTGAGATACAAATGAGAATACATTCTTTAATAATTTGAACTAGGGCACACACATCTTCACAACAATTACATAACATTTTCATACTACAACTTCTTCAACTCAACAATTTATTTATTGTTCCTAGTAGTACTACTAGTACTAATTAATATTAATGTCAAACTTTTCTTGAAATAGGGGTGAGGTGGGGGTGTCCTCTTGGAACCATGGGAAGGATAAGCTAGAACCAGAACCAGGACATGTGCTACCTGCTATTCAAGTAGCTTCCGAGAGGAGGGGGGGGGGGGGGTCTTAATTGCTTTTTAAACCAGATATGTAAGGCTTGATAAGTTTAATAAGTGAGCCTTGAAGATGAAGTGACATGACTTCATTAGTAGAACCAACCAATAACCCCCCAATAAAAACAGCAGGAAACATGAATGAACTATTGACACCCATCCTTATTAAGGCCTTTTCCATTTCTTTTCCATCAGACTCATGATCAATTTCACAAACATATGGAATTACACCAAGATCTTGAAATAATATACTCACTGCATAACTCAAACAACATGTACTCTTGCTAAAAATCACCACTCCATGTTCTCTAGTCATTCTTTGTACCTTCTCCATATTTTTTTTGACAAAAATTAGATGAAGCAACTAGCCAAAAAAAGAGCTAGAGAAATAAAAGGATTTTTATTTCACAAGCTCAAAGATAGATAGGCTAGGTTGCTTGAAAATAGGGGTGGGCATGGTGAGTCTATTTATAGTTATAAATGAATAAAGAAAAGAACCTTTTAAAAGATTGTGAGCTTTATTTAGATGCTTTGAAAAAAAAGATCCTACTACTACTATTTTGTTCCACATATAAAGGGCAAGTTGGAAGAACATATATTCTATGTGATCATGCATGCACGTTTTTAATGGAATTTAAGTTATATACATTATCGATATAAAAAATATATATACATTTTATATTTATTTGTTGTAGCAGGTGAATGGTGATAACACCATTTTTTGGACTATAGGTTTAATTTTCCATTCATGAGCCCACTTTGGTCTGTAGAAGTGAAATTTCTTCCTCTCATATTATATTAGTGTTGAGTTTTGCTCTTAAAAGTCTTTCTTGATTTGTGTGCTCCTTATTTAATATTTAAAAAAACTTGTTGAATTTTGAGGGAATATCTCATAAAGGACAATATCATAGATATGTTTTAAGCTTTCAAAATTTTTCTATAATTTTCAAGATCAAATATTTTTCTATAACATTTCCAATAAGGATGGCATAAAAAGTGCTCCATGCTCTTTTTTGAGATTAAATTTATACTGTCAGTCAAATACATAATATATAATATAATCTTGAATATTCCACACGTACCAAAATGACTCAAGATTTAATTGTCAAACAACTAGGAATTATTCCACTAATCTACAACTTATAAGTAATAAACAATATATCGTAATCACTAATTATTTCTCAGAAAAGAAATTGACTCATGTTGTTTCTCAGAGAACATAAAATAAACAAAACTTTGATAAACAAATTAAAATTTGAAACTAAAAAGTTTGTGATTGATAAATAAACTAATAAAAATAAGAAAATGTAACATGATAATGGAAAAATGAAAAAGTGTCTCGATCATACATGAATAAATACTAAGTAAGTAATCTTGGAGAGATCAAGCTTTCTGTGTAAGTGAACCCATTCAGAAATTTACCTCGAGGCAATAATGTAAAGGGTCCTCTTTGTGTCCTAAATTTAATGTCCCTACCTAGTAAATGTGCGCACCAGAATAATATTTCACCATTTGCAAACTTATATTTTGGTGTGGCTCTAAGAAGATAACGATCTTCTATAGATAATATTGCATTCCAAGATTCCTTGAGATTATAATCTCTCATTACCCATACCTTAAAAGGACGGATCCCCTGATCACACGTCTTAGAATAAGCACAAAGCATTCCTTCCAATATAGAAATTCCAGTACTGCCGGTCTTCAACAAGCATATTTCCTCTGGCAATGATATCTCTCCATACATTTCATGAGAAATATTAAATGAAACCACAAAGTATTTTTTTGAATAAAACCCAATCCAATGAAATGTCCCATGTATAAATGCCAAAGAATCCATACCAGACACCTTATTGCCAGTGACACGAGGATGTTCACCAATTTTTCGCCAAGAACCACTTTTTAGTGTGAAAATTTCATCAGGCACTTTGTGATTATCAAATTCATTCCCCTCAATTTTTAGAATCTTATACTCACCACTACTTGAATCAAGACCCAATCCCAAACAAGAAGTTAATCCCTCTGAAAATTCTGGAATGGGAAGTACCATTGATTCTCTCGTTGAGGGATTCCATAACAAAAGTATATTGGGCTCAACAGTATTTTCAAGAACTTTAATAATAAACAAGCCATTACAACCATTATAGATTGTGCAAAACCGTGGTTCAATGTTTAGAGGAAAATTCAGTTTATGTGTATCCTCAACCAACTGAACCGGCGATAAAGAACAAGAGTATATGGGAAATTCATCTTCCTCAATGTATTGTTGGTAAAAAAGAAATTTTTGAGAATTCTGATCATTCTTTGCATGGTTGAGATGTTTCATCCTAAAATATGATTCATCAATTAATGTTTTCCAAAATTTTGAAACACATTTAAATCGAAGAAGAGACTGCACAGGTAACCTGCTGAGGATGTCACTAAGTGTGCCCTCTTCAAAGTAAACTTTCATGGCCTAAATAGGAAAAAAAGTGATATTAGACACTTAGCTTACTCTTAAAAATGTCAAAATATTTATACCATTTCAATCAAGATATTAAAAAGATAAACCTAGATTGATCTTTTTCTATTTATTATAATAAAACAAACAAACGGAGTAATGAAATTTAGAAAAAAATTGGTGGAGGAAAATTTTCAAGACCATAGTAGTGGCAACAAGAGAGAGCAACACATGAGCCAATTACTTTAAGCATTTTCAACATATTTGATGTTTAAGTGAAGACATAAATTTATCACCTAACACTATTTATAATGTGACTTACATTTTTATATTTGAAACTTTTTTTTTTTTTGGTTTGTAAAAGGAGTTAATTTATTTATATATAATATGCATCCATACAATCCAGGTGGCTAGAAGCATTACTATTGATACTTGGTAATGATACATCACTTTTCAACTAGCTTTTTCAGTTCGGTATTAAGAAAAATATTTTCTTACTTTTTTTCTTTGTTTCGTAGGTTTGTAAATAATATTAATAGCAATTGATGAAGTAAATTAAATTGAATTTTTTTTTTTTTTTATCGTAGCAACAAAACACACCTAGAATCCAAGTCAAATCGATAACAAATTCCAATAAATGAACTCAATTGATGTATAGTGAACTTACATGATCTAGAATATCCACTGAGTTTGCTTTCTTTGAAGACTCCAAAACTATTTGTCATGCATTTAAAATTGAATAAAATTAGCTCAAACACGCACTATTATTATTAAAGAAAATTAAAACACACAACAAAAATAAACATATACCTTTAGGAGTTTGATTGGAAAATTTTAATTTCTTTTTCCGTTGGCGATTCAACATCTTTAGAGCTTTGATTTGAATGTTACAATTTGTTTTTTGTTTTTTTTTATGTATTGATAGGATTTGATTGTTTGGTGGCCTTATTTATAACACAATTTCATTTGTTTTTGGGAAAAACATAAATACACTACCAAAAAGAATTTTTTTGATTATTTATCCATATTAGTACCATCCATCAAAAAGTAACACTATATTATTTTCCTTTAATATCCATCTTCCATATTTAAAATTATAATAATTTAATTTAAAATCTACAATTCTATTGTTTTTAGAAAAAAATATAAATATACCGCCAAAAAGAGAATTTTTTATAATTTATCCAAATTAGTATTATCCAACAAAAAGTAACACTATATTATTTTCCTTTAATATCCATCTTCCATATTATCATAATATTTAATTTAAAATGTAATGTTCATTTTGAAACTACAATATTCAATTAAAGAATACAATATCCAACTCATACTATAACAATTATAGAATTCAATTCAAAAGTAAAATATTCAATGAAGTAGATTATATAATTTAAAACTACAGTATTCAATTTTAAAATACAATATTCAAATAAAAATTATCATAGACATCTCCATTTTATCCTCTTTTATTCCATTTGTATATATTTCTCTATTTCATTGCATTTGTGTATCTCTCATTTAGTTCATCCTCTTTTATTCCATTCTCTAAATCGTTTTAATTGAAAATAATATTTATAAAATATCTCTTTCTTTTATACATCTCCATGGATTAAATAAGATAATGATCATCAATTTTAACTTGAAATATATGACAAATATTATAGGTAGACTAACATAATGTATCTCAAATAAACGGGTGATATACATTTTAATAGACATTAAAATGTATACATATTATTCCGACTATACAATAGCTCAGTATCATATTATTCTATCTATATATATAAAATAATAATATGCATTCATATTATTTCAGTCATGCATACTTATCATATGGAACAATACTGCTCAAGCAAACTCTGAAGGAAAAAAAATAAAATTAATAATAATTGTCATTTTTCTTACAATAATAATAATTTTTTTATATGGTATGTGCCAACAATAAAAACAATAATATATCTGATGAAATTTCAAATAATAAGATTGTCATGATTTAAAATCGGATCATGAATTGATGACACCTATCTTTGTAAGTCTATGATATATATATATATATATATATATATATAAGTGTCACGATCCAGACCGTTGTGATTGACACCCACTCTAACTCTCCGGTGGGAGAATCATTACTACAACCCAAGCTGGACAATTTAATAAAAAACTATGCATTTAAAGATATGAAAACAGGTTTAAATAACTATATAATTAATATTGAGTCCCCATAAACTCCAAAGGTTTTACCAAACAAATAACTAATCAAACTAATGCGGAAGAACAACCCCTAGAACCTGAAAGTCATTGTATCAAACTCTACTAACGACAAGTCTAAGAACAAGGGGTACAACCCCGAAACTAAACAACACCTTAACAAATAGTATGAGTCTGAAAAGAGTGGACTTAAACAAGGAAGATCCATGGCAGCCTGAAAGAATTGGCTCACCTTTGAATCTGGTCACGCTCAATAGTCACCTAGCTAAGGTCTATCAATAACCACTTGAAGATGCCATGTACTCAACAAAGAAAGAGCAAGTACAGAATCAGTACACAACCACAGTGTACTGGTAGGATCAGGTGGCTATCCTAATAAGTGAAACACATGCAAGTAACCATAACATTATAAAACAGGCATATACCGAACATATGCAATATTAGTCATCTTTTCAGGATCAATGTAGCATCCCACATTCTCAATAATACACATTGGTTATTAATTTATAGCAACATACAGTCTTTCAATATCAATCATCATTAGATATGAACGTAATCATCACAAGTAGATACACAACATAATTCAATGGTCCTATCATGGAACCTCATTCAATGGTTCTCTCATGGAACCCACACCCAAACTGTTAGCATACCGGAAAGTGGTACCCGATCCAATGTTTATGCCAGAACGTGGCAACCGATCCCATATTTATGCCAAAACGTGACAACCGATCCCAGTTAGTGTGTCGGATCGTGACACCCGCCCATTCAACAAACCACAATCACAATCACAATGTATATTCTCACAATCATACAACAAGACGTGATTCATGGCATACAATTATTCAATTATCCTCATTTATGATTAGGGTGATCAATAATGCAACGTTCGCATACAAACATGCATTATAATGAAGCGATTACAAACTTATATCACACCAACGTGAAATCACAACCATTACCTACCTCAAAATAAACTTGAAACCCTAAGAAACTTGATCCTTCCTTTTTCGGATTCGTTCCGCTTGTTCTTGGTCTACAAACAACAATTATAATACGAGAATCAATAAACGAACACTAATTACCTGAATTACTAACAATTCTATCAACCCTAGATCAATCCATGATCTCAATTAGGGTTGTTTCCACCATGAATTCTAGATCAATCCCCCCCATTGATAATAACCCAAGATAATAGGTTCTACGGATCAAAAAATGGATTAGGGGAGTAAAGTCCTTACCTTTAGTGCTAAAAGAGGTGGAAAACCTTTAAGAAATAGCCCTGGGTTATTTCTTAGCTCTTAAGAATGAACTTTTGCAGAAAATAACATTTTTTGAGGGTTTTACCCTATTTAAGTCGTGACTTTCCTGCGACGGCGGGACCCATCCCGATACAGTTGGATCCATCCTGCTACAGCTGGATGCACGGAGACAAAATGTTACCCGTTCACGCTAAGATCATTTTCGAGAGTTCTACTCGTCCAAATTCAATTCCGTAAAGTCGTACGAGTTCCTTAACGTCTTAACTATATACTTATATGGTCCAAATCATAATTAGATCTTTCATTCATTACCAGATTTACCTAAGCTTTGCTGACTTCGATTTCGTCCAAATCTGGACTAGACTAGGAAATTCCAAGTTACTACCAAAAAGTTTTCTGACCCCAATTCTTTTCCCATTGACTTTTCCCTAACGACGAAATCAGGTCGTTAGAATAGATACCAATTTACCCATCACTCGTCCCCGAGTGATCAACTAGAAAAGACTGGCTAAAGTAAGGGTATAGTAGTACCTGAATCGCTAAACAATCGGGGATACTCGACTCGCATGTCCTTAGCTTTCGGACATTACGATCAAGAATTTCAACCAGTTCTTCCTCATACAGAAGGTCTTGGTTAACAAAATGAGTCTCACTTTATGATATAATCTTCATCTCCAAACTAACCAATTGAATACTTACACATCCTCCCATACAATGTCTCAATGAATTCATCTCAATACTCGAGTGATAAATATTATTATATGTAAACTTAACTAACAACAAAAGCGATTCTCAATAACCATCAAAGTTGATCGTGTAACATCTTGCACCTAGAAATGACTATAAAGAGTTTAAAATATGAAAATATTGATTTTTGGAAAGAAGAAGGAAATCTGAAAATTTTGTCTAAGTTAAGAAAGTGAGTTTTGGCCATTTTCAAACGGCCATAAATCCTAGATTAGGAGGAGTTAGGATCAGAACGTGATATGGTTGGAAATCCCTTGGAGATATCTTTCCAACGCCTCCAAGAGTGCACGATTTCGACATCGTATGAGTGAGATATGCCTTTCGGAAGTTGGGTTGTTGGATTGAGGAAAGTCCCAATCCGGATTTAGGGCCGGCAAAGCAGTCTTTTCTCTAATTAATTTCCTAATTTGATTTTAGGGATTTACTGGGGTAAAAACATGACTTAGTCAGTTTGGAGAATTGAGAAATACGCTTAGGGCTTGGAGAAGAGAGAAAAGAAGAAAAAAAGGGAGAAAAAAAGCAAGAATTCGTCAAAATCATCCAAACTTGCGAGTGGAATTCGTCGGGGGTGATCCCTATTAAGGTATGTGAGATCTTTTTGTGTTGGGTTAGTTCACCCACACACCAACTTGTTTCAATACAATTGTTTTGAGTTGTTTACATGTTGAAGAAGTAAGGTTCTTGAAGAACAAATTGTAGAATTCTTGTTGGTTGAGTTGTTGATGCTTGGGGCTGAGTTGATTCATGTTTCCAAGTTGTTTTTCGAGTTAGATTGGTTGTATATTGAGGGTACAATTGATCCTAAGTGTTTTGGGGAAGGAACTATGGAAGTTACGGAGGTTTAGAAAGGAAGAACGAAAGAGAAAAGTCGGAAGTCGCTGGGCAAAAGGGCAAGGGCGCCGCGCCTGCCAGAGTGCCACAAAAACTTCTCTGAAGTTTGGCCTTTGGCATGTCACGCCAGCCAGACTTCTCTGAAGTTTGAGGGCTGGCGCCCTGCGCCTCTCAGAGCTCCAGGGACGCCAGGTCTCCCCATTCGTTCCCCACCTTTTCGTACTTGTTCCTAAGCAATGTACCTATGTTTTCTAGTTGTTTCAAACAATCTAAGGTACATCTAAACATCATGAAATCATCCATAAACATGAGATCATGAACCTTGAATCCATAATCCAATTCAAGGAAAGTTAAGATCAAAGTCAAAGAAGTTAAGAGTCAAAGTCTAGAAGTTAAGAAGCAAGTCAAAACCAAGTTTCTTAAAGTTTTCAAGAGTCATTAACAAACGTTTTAACTTCGTTTTTAGGCTAAGTGTTAAGTTAAGCAAAAAGTAAAGAGTTGAGTTCATTTCTCAAAAAGCTATAAGGGGACTAAGTATTCCCAAAGAGTTTATAAATGTTTTCACATCTGAGCAAGAAAGAGAACATCGATTCCAAGAGAGCTTTTAAGCTAAGTTTTGAGTAATTATCTCAATTCAAAAAAAGAGTTTTGATTTTACAAACATATGAGCTAAGTATATTTTGGGAGTAGTATTGAACACCGATATGGGGATGCGAGTTCATATTAACTCAAGCCTCCATAAACCATGTAGCCATCCTGGGTAGTAAATGATCATACTTTTAAGATGACTCCTTAAGATGCTTTTAACATAGACTAGTGGATCCATTAATTTAAGCGTTCTATATGATGACAAAGTATAAGACAATTCTGGCAGTGTGGGCAAGACGCTGTATCACCACTTAGGCTCATAGTGGTGATTGTCGGTTAGAGAATCTCCCATAAAAGTTGTAGTACTTTTATATTTAGGTACAATTGAGTTTGTTATTGCTTTATCTTTAACAAACTAAGTTGTTTACACTGTTTTACAAGCTTTATATATATTAAATGTGTCTTATTGCTTTATATTGAGTTCAGTTATTCATGAGTTAAAAGAGCCAAGGTAAGTATTCCTTTGTACTCCTTTCAAGCTTAAGTTGTTGTTTAGCTTTCCAACTCGCATACTCATACATTCAATGTACTGATGCCAGTTGGCCTGCATCTTATTATGATGCAGACACCGGTAACCAGGATTAGCATCCAGCACATCGTTGATCCAGTTGAGTACTCCAGAGTCAGTGGTGAGCCTCCTTGCATTCTGGAGGACTCTGTTATTTCGCTTTCCTAGTTTTGCTTTATTAGGATGTTGTGGGGTCTGTCCCAACATCCATCTCAGTATTATAGAGGCTTCATAGACAGTCAGATAATTAGTATTAAGTCTCTCATCTATGTATTTGCAGATACTTTGTTTTGAGACATAAGTTGCCATTTTGGCTAAGATGTTATCATTTAAATTATTGCATTGAGTTTATTCTGTTGAGTTAAGTCTTCCGCTGAGTTAAGTAAGCTAGACCAAAGGTCCGCTTGGGGCCAGCGATGGTCTCCGAGTGCCGTCCATGTCCAGGGTGTAGGCTCGGGGCTTGACAGATCGCACACATGTCTGCAAAATATTGTCAAGGACTTGACACAAACATTAGGATGAATTCTTTCTCACATAACCATGATAAAATCCAAAATCAAAACTCGCCACAATTAGAGGTGAACCTAAACCAACTAACACACGCTCATGATACTCAAACAATCATAGTTCTTATCAACATCTCCATCCCATAACATAAATTCCCATGAGCTTAGGTTACATAAATTTCAATCTTTAGACATCAGATACTCCTTAAGGGAAGATATGTCCACACATACAAACCACCCAACAACACTATAAAAATGCCAAATTTAGTAATTCTAGATTACCTCTTAAGAATAATAGAATTGGATTCAATGATCCCCACATTCAACCACACATAATCGATACATGACCTCGACGACAAGATGAAATATAAGATTGTCGGACAAGCATAAATACTCATGGTAGCTTTTCTATAAATTCTCACAAGCAAGGTGGTACATGTAGGATGATGAGTCCAACAATTAGACTCATTTAGGGCTTTATTTTAATACAAATAGTGTCCTCAAATGCTCATTTATTCTAAATATCTTATGAAAACACTTAAGTTTCAGGTATTTGAAGTTTTAGTGGAAGCATGGACACTTAGGCGCAAAAAGGAACAAAAAGCCTGAAAAGAACGAAGAAGCTGAAGCCTGACGATCGCCAAGCACACTTGGTGATTCACCGAAGGGACACATTCCACCTTTTGTTTCAGTACGCGAGGCCCTGAAGGAGCATGATCAAAAAGGCGATGAAAGGAGCAATCGGCGTATCGCCGAATAGTTTCGTGAAGCAGTACTATGTCGCCCAATGACACAGAGCACTACGATGTTGAAGGCTAGTGCAAGACGGTGACGAACTACACTAAAGGGTGAATTTTCGAATTAATCAACGATTTCGATTAACCTCGTCGAACGATCCGCCAACACTAATTTCTGATGTCTATAAATACTAAACTTGTTATTAATTTTTAGAGGAGTCGAACATTTATTTTAATTTTCACAATAAAATAGTACTTTTGGGATATATTTTCTCTCAAGTTTGGAGAGGGTTTTTGGGAGACTTGAAGAAAAAAGGATTTCATCTTCCCCAACTTGGAAGGGGTCTTCTCCATTCTTCTTCCTTTGCTTAAATCAAAGTTTAATTCCTTATACCCAGTTGATTTTAATAACATTTTAGGTGTATTTTGTTATGTCTTGATGTGTGGCAAAAAACCCCATTCTTGGGGTGTGATTTAGCAAATATGTGTTGATATTATTGTTGGGTCTTGCTTGCTGATATGTTAGATGTATTTTAATGGTGATTTGACCTAGTGGTTGTGGTTTGATTTAATAGGTTTGTAGTTGCAAATACAAAACCACCCATGTGTTTTTGGCTTGCCCGAGAGGGAGATCGCGAAACCAAGATCACTAGACTGATGGCCTAAAGAGTGTGTCGGCATGAGGTTCAATCCTAGTCCCATATCCTAACACTCATCTCGAGAGAGTGAGTGGGGTAAGGCGTAGGCTGACCTTCATCCGGCAAATTGGTGCCCAAGAGGAACGCATTTGAAATGGGGTATGTTGCCCGACAGGGAACTTATTTCCATCTAAAGCTTAGCCTAGTTAGTATTATCTTGCAAATTTCCTATCGAAAAGATATACCCAACGATTTATCTCAACTTGTGTTGCAGTCACACCCCAAGAACTTGTCCCCATACTTGATTTTCTTGTTATATTTGTTGTTTTTACTACTTGTGACAAAACCCCCAATTGATATTTGACACTTTTGTGTCACCCCCTTTTAATTACTATATTTTTAATTGTTAATGTCTTTATCTACGACTAGTTTGAACTAAATTTTATTTCTCTAGTAATTCTCAAACCTACTCCCTTGGGACATGACCCCAATCCTTGGTTGGGTTACTATATTATCAACGATCGTAGACACTCGTACTGTATGTTAGTGTCGTTGGTCACGATAAGCATCAAAATGGCGCCGCTGCCGGGGAGTGGTGTTATTTGAAATTTTTTAGATCAATAGAATTTTTGTTCTTATTAGTGGTAGTTCACTAATTTAATTCGTAGTTTTGTTTTTTAAGTTGTCTGAATCTAAACAGGGGAAACAAGCATGGAAAGAAATATTCGGTTACCAATGGAGTTTTCTCCATTAGCGGTAATGATGTATCGAAATAGTATCCTAACCTTCAAGCAATTGGAGGATGGGCGGATCCATGAGACATGGGCAAGATTCAATGAACTACTAACTCAATGCCCTACTCATGGAATTCCCGGTACGATCCTCCTCGATTGCTTTTACCGAAGTCTTGGCCTCAGAAACAAGATGATGGTCGACCAACTCCTTCTTGGCGGGACATTAAAGCAGCCATATGCAATAGCAGTCCAACTGCTTGACAATATGGCTAAAATGAGCCAAGAGGTTGAAAAAGATTTCTTGATGACCGCACTAAACAGTCAAATAGATGAGTTAAAAAGAAATATGGTGAAGGTCTAAGCTCATTGCAAAAGGACAGATAAATACATCCCCCATTATAATAGAAGAAATATGAGAACAAGAAGATTAAACGCATCGATGGAATGCTCTCAACGATTCACCACAAGGTGACCGAGCAAGACAAAGAGATGGAGGGACTGAAAGAAGACATCGAAGGAATGAAACAAATTATTTGGTCTCATTCTAAAGTTGTCCAACTACTCGAGAAGTTGATGAGTCATGCATTGCCTCAACTCCATCTGCAGAAAAACAAGGGTGGCCTAATAAGGACACGGCCAACCTCAATAACGAAACTTGAGCAAACACTTGCGTCGTGCCACGACGGCAAATAAGGAGCTTCTTGGGAGGCAACCCAAGGTCTTAAATGTTTAGGATTTTACTTTTATGAATAATGGTGTGTTAATGTTGCAGGTTAAAACGAGGAAAGTGTGGAAAATTTCAAGTTGGCAAGCAGAAAATCCATTTCGCGAGTCGCTAAACAGGTCGACAAGCTCGACTAGATCCGCTGTTTGGATCAATACAAGCGTTGTATAGAGCTTGTAAAACTCAGCGAACTCAAAAAGCAGCTCAGCGCATCCTCAACAAGTTTGGCGATCTCGATGCAGACCGTCGAATTCACCCTCTGAAAATTTAAGATTTTGGAGAAAGGGTGAGATAAATGACCTCTCGGCGAATCGCCGAGTGGGTTGGCGAGTGCGACTAACATCGCCAAATGGACATAAATTAAACAACATATATTGCCAACAATCGCACTTATTCATTCGTTCTCACTTTCAAACTCCATAACTTCACACCAAGGTAGTAATTTACATTTTCTCACATTAAATTAGTATTTTAGTCACGAATTAGTGCTTGGAACTCAGATTTTCGTTGCTGCCTAGCATTACAATTTTGTTCACTCAGCAAAAATGTTAGTTTCTGAAAAACCTATGTTCGCTCTTGAAAAGATAAACCTCATCTGTAATCTAGATGCCCATTAATGTGTGTTAGATCTCTCTGATATGAGTAGAAATTCTCGAATGCCTACTTCTGATTTGTAAATTTGGGGACTATTTGCTTTTACTGTTCGAATTCCTTTTTCACTCTGCTTACCTTGAAACTAAATGTTGTGAACTATGCATAATGGGTGTTGACCATGATTGGGTGTTGTGCGTCTGGGCTGAATTTCATTTCTGCATAGTTTAATTTTGTTTTTGGGGTTTGTACGATCGATTTTGAGAAGTGAGTTGAATCTCAGGCACGTTAAGTCAGTTGGCAAGCTGAGTTGAGCTCACCAAATCACTCTGTGGTTCACTTACTAACCCTGAATCGCCTTTAATTTCACATCTTAAGTGGTGTGGGCTCTATAACCTTAGGCGGACATATGCATAATCACCAAAGAGGTTTGGCAATTCGCTGAGTAAATCGACGAGTATGTCTGCAATTTTGTGCTACAATGTAATTACTAATTACTCTCTCTAACGTTTTACAGATATGGCCAAACAACCAACCAAAGGAAGGGAGAAAGGAATTGTGATCAGTGAAAATGTACCTCCACCTAGGGGCAAGGCCACCTCAACTTCAAAAAGCAAGGGGAAGAGCAAAGCCCTCAAGTTATCCGACGCAAGCTCTGACAGAACATACTTGTACACAGCTGAGCCACCCACATATAATAGTGAAAGTGCTAGGTCTGACGAAGACTACCAGACAAAGGCAATGAGGGCTGAATTACGATCCAAAATGATACATGATCCATATCGGATCAGAAATAGTCAAATCACCACTTCAACTCCTCCAGCTCCAGAGCAAGCATTAGTGTTGGCACCTCCAGTACAAGGTCCCCAGCATGGATTAACGAACAGATCAAAGACGGAAGGTCTGAGAACGATCATTGAGGAGAAATGACTTTCCATAGACGGGGTTATTGATAGGTATCCAGAGGTGATGGATTGCCTGAAACACCACAAATTCCAAATCTTCACAAGACATCGCGGCTCTTACATACCAAGCTAGTTTAGAGAGTTCGACGACGCATATAGTGCATTTGAACCTCAACGGAAAAGGCTAGTCTCATCTTTTAAAGCAGTTGACTACGTGGTTGTCAGAAGAAGAAAGGTAGCTTGTGACAGTAAGACTATTAACATAACTTTGGGTATGTCCAATAAAATTAATGATCACTGCCAACACTTGATCAGGATACAGAAGCTAGATGTGACAAAAAAAGTGGTTAGCTCCGCTAGTCTCAGATGATAATGCTCCGACATGGTTAGCAGAAAAAGTTTCGATTAAGAAGAAAAATCTGAATGTAGCTGCACGATACTAGTTCGGATTCATCAGCAGCACAGTTATGCCATCACAGAATGAATCAATCCTTCGCCATGCTAAGGCAGCTTGTCTTGGATGCATCATGGAGAAAACCAGGATAAATCTCGGGATGATCATTGCCTCTGAGATCCATATGCGTGCAAATCAAAGCTAGACATCTTTCCCTTTCCCGATATTAATCACTGAATTATACAAAAGAACTCGAGTGCCTAGAGATGCAACGAAGGATATGGAATTGGCTGCTACCGCCTCCACCAGTATCCAAAAGATCGAAGCCGAATATCTTAAGGACCAAGCAGAAAAGAAACATAAGGAAGTTGTGGCCACTAGATCTATACCTGCAGAAGCATCTTTGCCTACTCTGGCCCCTGGGCCTTCAGGTATATCAAATGTCATTACCACTCATTCTAACCATACAAGTCCCTTTGCTGCTTCATTACCACCCAGACATACGGCTGCCGTTGCCTCCTGTGAGCCGATCACTCAGGGATCCTTGATCCGAATGGGACAGCTTGCCCAATCTGCTAATTGTCAGACTGCCAAAATATAAAGCTCAGTTTCTGGCATGATTCAGGTTGCCTTCGACGATACTGTGAGACCACTAAACATTAATATTGATGCTTTAGAGGCCAGGATAGTAGTGTGTGAGCACGATCAAGGAGCCATAGAGGAAGTAATAGCCTTAAAGGCCGCGATTGCAGAGCTGAAGAAAGATACGAACTACCTAAAGTCCACCGATATATCCATGATCTTTGGAACAGTGGAAATTCCAGATGTGCCCGAAATGCTTGCAGGACATGGAGATGGAATGGAGCATACAGCCGATCCTGAATCAGAGGCAGAAACTGACGAAGAAATGTTTGAGGAAGTTGCAGCGGATGACATAGCCGAGACTGAAGAAATCATGATAGATGTTGTTGTGCAAGCTTCTTTGACAAAGTCTCCTACTGCTGGATCCAGTGGAGCTAGTCTTTCTGGTGGTCACTCCGGGTACTGATGCCAGACATATGAAGCGAACGATTAGCCAGGACTCCTTCTTTACCTCCCTCTTTGTATTTCTTTATTTTGCCTTTCAGATTCTGTGTTTATTTGCATTTGAGGACAAGCGCTCTTATTTGTGGTGGGGTGATGCCCACCTTGTTTTGCTTGTTTCAGATACTTTGTTTTGGTGTACATTTGGGTTGTCTGTTTTTAATTGTGTTTATAAAACTGCTTTGCGATTATTTGAGCTTGTGGCTCCATTTTCGTTTATTTTTTATCGAAAAATGATTTTAACCCTATTATGACCCTCCCTAAATTTTTTGAATTTTTTGCACATTTTCGCCACCCCTTGTGTTGAAAGTAGTTGTTCTTGTACAAATTCAAGTATCGGTTTCAATCAATACCGATGACTGGGATAGTGCTCTCAATCGAACAAACATGAATGTACGGCTACGATGAGGCAAAATGAAGTTGCATAGACAATATGGTAACTCTTTGAATCTCGTTGTGATTAGCCATTTATCGAATTATTTCTCTTGTAATGACCGTTGCACACTAGCGAAAGTGTGTAGTCTTGTTTGACTTAAGTGTCGATGCCTTCTGTGATGAGCTTACTTTGAACCATGCATGAATAAACCTAGAATTTGCCCCGTTAGTCTGATTGATTTAGTAAGGTGTGCTCTTGAAATGATCTTAGGCAACTTTAAAGAGTGTGAGTCGATTTGACATATACCTCTTTTGTGGCCTACTCTTGAGCGTGTGAAACTCTTTTGAACATCCTATGAGCCTTACCTCTTTTTGGAAGAATCTTGATGAACCCTAGACCTTACTTGACCCACTACCTATAATCCTTTTGATTTGTGATTTAGTGAATAGCCAACTTAGGCCAAAAGCCTAAGTTGGTGGTGTGGTGAAACGGAAAATGAGAAATCAAGAAGTGCAAGAAAATTCCCCCTTAACCCATGGTGTTGCAGAACAATGGAAACCCCTAAAAAAACATATTTGTGGAATAAAGTGTCAAAGAAATCGGGTTTCCAAGCAATCCATGGAGATGAATAAAAAGATGACTTAGAAGCACTAGAAAAAGAATTGGTAAAGAAAATGAAAGGAATGCCTTGAGAACACCACATCTCATGATGATGAAAAGTCACTAAGCCTAAATGACCATACCTTTGCACTCAGCCCCATTACAAGCCTTAAAAAGACCCTTTCGATCTTGAGTGAGCCGAACCGAAGATCAATTGGAAAATAAGGGCAAGCCTATGGGTGAAAACATGCATAGTGTTCCTCTTTTTGAGTGTGACCGTTGCAAATGATTCCTGATCTTTAATTGATTAACCTATCTGTGTGAACGAGGAATCATTCTTTATGTGAGGGCATTTAGATACTTTTTGTTGAGCTTGAACTTGCACAGGTAGCAAGTATTTCGAGCATGAGAATCTTTGATAATGGTGTGTCACAACTTGAATCTTTGAGTACACAGTTGATCTTTGCATGGGTAATTTGAGTTTTGTTGTGTATATTCATGATTGAGTCTTGTATAGCACTGTTTTGAGACATCCTATTTGAACTGCTGAACTTGAGTTTTACTTGAGAACAACCAAAAGTTTAAGTTGGGGGCGTTGATGAGTCCACAAATTGGACTCATTTAGGGCTTTATTTTAATAGAAATAGTGTCCTCAAATACTTATTTATTCTAAATATCTGATGAAAACACTTAAGTTTCAGGTATTTGAAGTTTTAGTGGAATCATGGACACTTAGGCGCAAAAAGGCTGAAAAGAACGAAGAAGCTGAAGCCTGAGCATCGCCAAGCACACTTGGCGATTCGCCGAAGGGAAACATTCCGCCTTTTGTTCCAGTACGCGAAGCCCTGAAGGAGAAGGATCAAAAAGATAATGAAAGGAGCAGTCGGCATATCGCCGAATAGTTCCGCGAAGCGAGTACTATGTCACCCAATGACACAGAGCACGACGATGTTGAAGGCTAGTGCAAGACGACGACGAACTACACCAAAAGGGGCGAATCGCCGAATTAATCGGCGATTTCGACTAACCTCGCGGAACGATCCGCCAGTACTAATTTCTAAAGTTTATAAATACTAAAATTGTTATTAATTTTTAGAGGAGTCGAACATTTATTTTAATTTTCACAATAGAATAGTACTTTTGGGATATTTTCTCTCAAGTTTGGAAAGGGTTTTTGGGAGACTTGAAGAAAGAGGGATTTCATCTTCTCCAACTTGGAAGTGGGTCTTCTCCATTCTTCTTCCTTTGCTTAAATCAAGGTTTAATTCTTTATACCCATTTGATTTTAGTATCATTTTAGGTGTATTTTGTTATTTCTTGACGTGTGGCTAAAAATCCCCATTCTTGGGTGTGATTTAACAAATATGTGTTGGTGTTATTGTTGGGTCTTGCTTGCTGATAGGTTAGATGTATTTTAATGGTGATTTGACCTAGTGATTGTGGTTTAATTTAATGGGTTTGTAGTTGCAAATAGGGATAAGGGTATAAAAAATACCCCAACTTTGGTCGGATTTGCTGTTGCGATACTAAACTTTCATGAGGACCTATTACCTCCCTAGAATATTTAATACCGTATTTTAAATATATATATTTGCCCATGTGGACATAAAATATAATGCAAAATTATAAATAGTAATGTATCCATGTGGGCACATATATATCTTTAAAATACACTATTAAATAGTTCAGGGGGTAAAAAATACGGTATTAAATAGTCTTGAGGTAATAGGTCCCAATGAAAGTTTAGTATCGCAACAGCAAATCCGACCAAAGTTGGGGTATTTTTCAGACCCTTATCCCTTGCAAATACAAAACTACTCATGTGTTTTCGGCTTGCCCGAGAGGGAGGTCGCGAAACAAAGACCGCTAGACTGAGGGCCTAAGGAGTGAGTCGACATGAGGTTCAGTCCTAGTCCCATATCTTAACACTCAGCTCGAGAGAGTGAGTGGGGTAAGGTGTAGATTGGCCTTCATGCGGTAAATGGGTGTTCCAGAGGAACTCATTTGAAACGGGGTAAGTTGCCCGAGAGCATTATCTTGCAAATTTCCTATCGAAACCATGTACCCAACGATTTATCTCAACTTGTATTGCGGTCACACCCCAAGAACCTGTCCTCATACTTGATTTTCTTATTATTCTTGTTGTTTCTACTACTTGTGACAAAACCCCCAATTGATATTTGACACTTTTGTGTCACCCCCTTTTAATTTACTATATTTTTAATCGTTAATGTCTTTATCTCGACTAGTTTAAACTAAATTTTATTTCTCTACTAATTCTCAAAACCATTCCCTTGGGACACGACCCCAACCCCTGATTGGGTTACTATATTATCGACGATCGTAGATACTCGTACTGTAGGTTAGTGTCGTTGGTCACGATAAGCATCATAGGACTACTAACATACTTTAACAACTCCAAGACAACGCCAATTATGACATTCGAAATAACCAAATCTTCCCAATCTTCCCACTCCATCAAGGGAATATCGCAGGATTGGTACCCATGATCCACCACTAGGGATCCACCCACAAAAGTTAAAACACACGTAATCATTGCTAGTGAAACATACTCACTATACTAACAACCATCATAAGCACTCCGACCATTTACTTTATTATAAACCAACACTTTTAAATGAAAACCTTTCTTAGGTATTTAACAATCAACAAAAATGAACCTTACGACTCAACCCAGGTGTTAGTCCTTTCAAATGCTCAATACCGAATACAATTGATCATTCCTCACCTAGCTAATTCATACCTTGACAAAATACATCATCACGAATGTAGACTTACAATGAAAAATATGAATTGTTCCACTGTATAACACAATCCCTTTCTCTATCAACATTAACTTGTACCTTGAAGATTCTTATGAATTCATAGATCTTCGCTTATCATTGATCGCATCTCCATCGATCTTACAATATCCTTCGGTAAATTTCAATCGTACTCATTACTAAACTCAAAACAAAAACAAAGCACTTATCATCACACTCGAGCTAATGTCTGTACACTCATTTCTCAAGTGTTTTTCAATAGTTTTTAACCAATCCGACAGACTTGTTACATTACTACCATAGCCACAGCAACACGAATGAGATCACACGTCTCTGAACCCAATTATCTACCCCTTTGAAGATATCTATTTATCCTTTAGAATCCAATAAAAAAAGTTTTACTACATTCTACTATATTTTCCTTCATTATAACTCTAGCTCTTTAACATTCTATTTGAGTGGTGTCCTACCATCTCTTATAATTTTCCATACAACCACGTTACTCACAAAGTATTAGGAAACCACAACCTTAGATACTCGCAAGTCGTAATTACTAGACACAAATTTGCTTAACCAACAATTTTATTATATAGTTGCATAAAGTATTAGGAAACCACAACCTTAGATACTCGCAAGTCGTAATTACTAGACACAAATTTGCTTAACCAACAATTTTATTATATAGTTGCATCCTGTCACAATCTATCACGAACTCTTATTACCATTACGCTCAGTCAGCCTTGACTATCACTCGAAGCCAACATTTCCTCAACACGACACCTTAAACTCAAGTAAACTCATCAAATTCAAAGGACTAACCCCATTTTTATACGCACTTTCTTACTAACATCTTCAATTGCCTTCACCCAAGTATACTCAATGAGACTTTATTTATCCATAAAGTTGTCTTTCTGGTATTAATACACTCCTTTATGGCTAACGATAAAATCACCAGTCCTCATACTAACATCCTTCTTCCTAATAAACAAGAAAAGAACATCCCACGAAGAAGCACTAGGATGGATGAAACCTTTATCAAGAAGCTCTTGGATTTGAGCCTTAAGCTCTCTTAATTCTACTGGAGCTATACGATACGGAGGGATGAAAATGGGGAGAATGTCAGTTTCCAAGTCAATGCAGAAATCTATATCTCTATCCGAAGGCATACTAGGCAAATTCGTAGGAAACACTTCCTTAAACTCTGACACCACATGAATAGACTCAATAGAGGGAGATGAACCTCAACATTCCGAACATGAGCCAAATAAGCCAAACAACCCTGCCCTACCAGTTTCCTAGCCCGAATAGAGGATATGATCTTAGCTAGATTAGGCTTGTACACCCCTTCCCACTCTAATCTTTCCCTATTGGGGACCTCTAGAGTTATCGATTTAGTATTACAATTCAGCTCGGTATAATAGGGGAACAACCAAGTCATGCCTAAGATTATATCAAGTCAGTCATATCCAGCATAACCAATTCAACCCAAATCTAAAAATCCATAAACACAACAGGACAAAAAGATATACATGGGTGACTATGACTGACTCTTCCACTGGGGTAGAAACATGGATGGGGGCATCAAGTATATTATAAACCACATCAAATCTCAAGGTAATTGAACTGACACATACAAATAAGTAGAACCAGGATTAAACAAAACAATAGCCATCCGACACAGACAAAAAAAACTCTTGTGACCACTGCATCACACCCTCAAACTCGGTCTTACCCGAAAAAAACATAAAACTGAGCCCTGTCCTCTTGACGAGCAACCTCTTCGCCTGGTTGCACTACTCCTTTACCTACATTACCATTTCCCCGGCCTCCACGGCCTCGCTGATTTTCTCCTCATATGCCCAAGTTCTCCACAATTTTAACATACTTTATAACTTATATTCGATTGTTGAACACTGAATTAGATCGCGGGGGTTAATTCGGGTAGGATTCGGGGTCTGAATTTGTGATTAGGAAAACATGGGAGACATGGCTGAGATTCTGTCTCGCCCTGTCTTGCTCTAAAGGGAGGAATCCCGCATTGGCGGCCTCGCCTTGGAGGGAAAAGTCCCGCCCCAGCGGCCAAAACGGAAACAGAACCCCTGCCAACAATTTTTCTGGGGTTCTTTTTTTTTCTAAACTCCACAAAGGTTCCTAGCTTTACTTAGCAATTTTAGAATAATCCTCATAACTAGAATAATCATTGTCAACCCACGAAGTACTCAGTTTGGAATCATTTTACATCGTTTCAACACTACCACACACATATCCCCAGGATACACCTAGACTCTCACACGGTTATCAGTTGGTCGCAACACACGTCCAGATTTTTCGCTTACGAACCACATCGTAATTTATCTAGACCCTTGCACCTAATCTCGTGATGACTTTTCTTTCACAACAAGTTTCACAATACTAAAGCAATTACAACTTGCAGACAAGTCCATATTCTTTAATTAGTTCGTTCTATAGATGACCATTACTGATCATTTATGCCTTATATGGCCCCTAAGGCCAAATACCAATTGGAACCTTCTCAGTTCCAATTAACTTGCTTGTGTCCCTTCAGTCGGGACTACGGCGTTTAGTTCACTTTTTTAAGATATCAATTGGAATCGGGAGATACCAATTGGACTCAACTCATACCATAAGCGACAATAGTAGCTACCAAGCTCCACAAAACTGTTAATTTCAATCATAGAACTTGGTCGAACCCAATTTTTAACCACCTCAATCTTTAACTTATGGTAACCAAACCTTAAATCAATCTTAGAGAAAATTAATGCACCTTGAAATTGGTCAAAAAGATCATCTATCTAAGGCAATGGATATTTGTTCTGAATGGTGACCCTATTCAACTGTTGGTAGTCTATACACATTCTTTTTTGCTAGTGATGGTGTTACCACTTTTGTTGATCTAGTTCAGAACATAGAGTGAAGGAGGAAAGATATCAATTTGTATCACCCAGATACCAATTGGATTCAAGTCATAGCATGAAAGAGTAGAAAGAAGTGAGTTTTTCCTAAAGTCCTATAGCCTCTCGAAAAAAGTACGGACATTATTGTACCATTTCGCAAGACACTACTAGACTCATTTTGGTACAATGAGATCAACGAACCTAGGGCTTTGATACCAACTTTGTCATGACCCAGACCGTCGTGATTGACACCCACACTAACCCTCTGGTGGGAGAACCATTACTACAACCCAAGCTAGACAACTTAATCAAAAACTATGCATTTAAAGATATGGAAGCATGTTTAAATAACTATATAATTAATATTGAGACCCTATAAACTCCAAAGATGTTAACAAACAAATAACTAATCAAACTAATGCGGAAGAACAACCCCTAGAACCTGAAAGTTATTGTATCAAAACTCTACTAACGACAAGTCTAAGAACAAGGGGTACAACCCCAAAACTAAACAACACCTTAACTAATAGTATGAGTCTGAAAAGAGTGGACTTAAATAAGAAAGATCCATGGTAGCCTGAAAGAACTGGCTCACCCTTGAATCTGGTCACGCTCAATAGTCACCTAGTTAAGGTCTATCAATAGCCACCTGGAGATGGCCTGCACTCAACAAAGAAAGAGCAAGTGTAGAATCAGTACATAACTACAGTGTACTGGTAGGATCACGTGGCTATCCCAATAAGTGAAACACATGCAAGTAACCACAACATTATAAAACAGGCATATACCGAACATATATAATATTAGTCATCTTTACAGGATTAATATAGCATCCCACATTCTCAATAATACACATTGCTTATCAATTTAGAGTAACATACAGTCTTCCAATATCAATCATTATTAGATATGAACGTAATCATCACAAGTAGATACACAACACAATTCAATGGTCCTCTCATAAACCCTATTCAATGGTCTTATCATGGAACCCACACCCAAACTATTAGCATACTGGAACATGGTACCCGATCCAATGTTTATACCAAAACGTGGCAATCGATCCCATATTTATGTCGAAACGTGGCAATCGATCCCATATTTATGTCAAAACGTGGCAACCGATCCCAGTTAATGTGTCGAATTGTGACACCCGCCCATTCAACAAACAACAATCACAATCACAATATATATTCTCACAATCATACAACAAGAGGTGATTCATGGCATACAATTATTCAATTATCCTAATTTACGATTAGGGTGATCAATAATGCAACATTCGCATTAAACATGCATTATAATGAAGCAATTACAAACATATATCACACCAACATGAAATCACAACCATCACCTACCTCGAAATAAGCTAGAAACCCTAAGAAACTTGATCCTTCCTTTTTTGAATTCGTTCCGCTTGTTCTTGGTCTACAAACAACAAATATAATACGGGAATTAATAAATGAACACTAATTACTAACATTTCTCTCAACCCTAGATCAACCCATGATCTCAATTAGGGTTGTTTCCACCATGAATTCTAGATCAAAACCCTCTCCCATCGATAATAACCCAAGATAATAGGTTCTACGGATCGAAAAACTGATTAGGAGAGTAAAATCCTTACGTTTAGTGCTAAAAGAGGTGGAAAACCTTCAAAAAAAATAGCCCTAGGTCGTTTCTTAGTTGTTAAGAATGAACTTTTGCAGAAAATAACATTTTTGGAGGGTTTTACCCTATTTAAGTCACGATTGTCCCGCTACGGTGGGACCCATCCCGCTACAGAATGTTACCCGTTCATGCTAAGATCATTTTCAGGAGTTTTACTCGCCCAAATTTGATTCCTTAAAGTCGTACAAGTTCCTTAACATCTTAGTTATCTACTCATGTGGTCCAAATCATAATTAGATCTCTCATTCACTACCAGATTTCCCTAGGCCTTGCTGACTCCAATTCCGTCCAAATCTGGACTAGGCTAGGAAATCCCAAGTTACTACCAAAAAGTTTTCAGACCCCAATTCTTTCCCCATTGGCTTTTCCCTAATGACGAAATCGGGTCGTTACTGAACGATAATGCAACTAGTATCCAATCCTGATATTTCATACAAAAGTAAGGCAAATAATAAGCATAGCCATCTTAAGAGTTTGTGTCACGTGTACAAGAGTTTTACTTTTTCCTCTTTCTCAATTTATGTGATACTTTTTATTTTTTAAAAACAATTTGTAAATGACCTATTGTTGTTCATCCTGTATTCCTAAGAAACTTTGAAGAACTTGATAAGAAACAACAAAGTTTAAAGAACATTTTCAAAATTAGAAAATTAAAATCAGTAAGGAAATAAACTCAGAAACAAATTAGAAACAATATACAAAATATTTTTCTTAAAAAGGAAAATCGAGCGCACTGAATACATAGTGTCCTCTTAAGGAAATTATTCCCCTCAAGTGGCCGAGGTTAATGAAATATATTCTCCGAGGATAGAACGATCTTACTCACCGGTGTATTGGTACCTAAAACCACGGTGTCAACAAACCACTCAGTGCAATAGTAAAGTACACTTAGAATACTAGATTTAATAGTAGTAGAAGAAGTCCAGAAAATTGGTTCTCGTAAAATGAGAGGAAATCACTCAATTTATAGAAAACAGAGGGTAGTATGAAAAGGTTCATATTGTGCCTAACCGGAAAGGTCACGATCCTTTGGAAAAGTCACAATCTTTCGAAAAGGTCACAACCTTTAATAAAAGTTACAACTTTTAATAAAAGTCACAACTTTTCATTTTCTATTCAAACCTTTTAAAACCCAAGAATCCCCCGCATGAATGGGGAATGACTCCAAGACAAAGAAACGGACAAGTGTGTGTACTTTACAAGCAAGAATTAATTGCATCTGGCTAAGTAGGTTTCCCCTTGAATTTTCTGAAGTGAACATATGTCGAATATACTCAGTCAATCGGTAGATTTGATATCTTTGAACCGTCAAGCTTTGATGTATACCTAGATAGCGATGCATATGTCACACAATCAACCCTTTACCGTTTATGATTCTTATGATTGTGTTCGTTTCAGCCATGAACACCTCTTTGTTTCATGAGTGTATAGAGAGATGTGCTTTGGACAATCATCCTCTTTGAAACGGCTTACCCTTCACACTCACATAGGTGATTTCTAATCGTGTTATCGCGTAGATACATTATTTGGTCAAATCTGCCAAACTTAGCAAATCATTAAAAACTTTTAGCTATATTAACTCATTAACAAGCCTTAATGTTGTATCTTTGTCCCTGAGCATTGTCTTCATCATGAGAATGGATTGAGTTGGTTGACAAGGTCAAACCGTCAGTCACAACTTTGTTTTTATCCTTGAACATAACTCTTGGGATCTCCAGTCTGGGTAGAGTTACCTCTATGATGACTTATCCTAAGCAGTAAACTCATTCCCTTAGATGATCTTTCAACTTTCTCTCTATTTAGGCCTTTTTGTAAGTGGATCCGACATATTATCCTTTGACTTTGCATAGTCAATTGTGATAATTCCACTAGAGAGTAGTTTTCTAACGGTATTATATTTATGTCTTATATGACGAGAACAAGAAAGCATGGATTTAGCAACAACTTTTTAGCAATAACTATAGAGTTGTTGCCTTATATCAATAAATTGCAACAACTTGATTTGATTGTTGGTATTTCTTGTAATTTTTAACCACAATATTTTTATTGTTGCCATATATTTTGATATTGTTGTTATATTCTATTTTTAATATAATAAATCTCAAATATAAGAAAATTGCAACAACCATAATATTGTTGCCTAATTTATATAAGAAAATTGCAACAATATAGCTATCTTGTAGAATATTTGGCAACAATAATTTTTTGTATTGCTAATGTACTTAACTTTGCAATAACTTATACAAATTGTGCGCTGTTTTAATTTTATTTTTCAATTTACCGCCAAAACAGAGCGCAGTCTTTTAATCTTCACCAAAATAACTCGGGGAAGTTCCCCAAATTTTAGCGGCCAATTTAGTTTTTCCTGAAATGAAAGCTAGGTTCTTCAGAGAAAGCTAGGTTATGGGTAGTATCTGGTATGTTTTCTATTTAATTATTTAGTCACTTTTCACAAAGTTTGGTGAATTTTTGCCTATGATTGCCTTATGATTTTAGTGTCTTTGATTATCTTCTTCTTGCGTATGAACCATTACAGCCTAAATTTACATAGTGAGACCAATATACAATTATTTTGAACCTCTTGTCTGCACTTTTGATAATTTTCCTTCGCATTCAATTACGGTTATGTTAAATTTTGGTTAAATATGTTAAATTTTGAGTCTTTTTTGTTTATCTGAGCATTGTTGGTTAAGTCTTTGCTGGGTGTTTGTCAAATTTCCATCTTACTATCTTGAGTTAAAGTGTTACTTGGATCAATAGTGTGTAAAGCTATATTGTGTTTTCTTGAATATTCCTAATTAATTGGGGTTTTGAGGAAGAGTTGATCGGATGATTGTATCTTGTTTGGGAGCTAGCTACATTAGATTTATGATTATATTTGGTGAAGTCAATTATATCCATTTCAACTTTTTCGTCAAATATCAATCGGAAATGTTTGTTTTCCATTGACAAGTTAAATTGTCTTATAAGCTTTACCAAAATTCTCTGGCAATCTGAAAATCCATACTGATTTAGGGGTAAACTAGTTTTGTTCTATTAGTAAGTATCTTTTATTCCTTGAGTAGTGGATCTACCAAAATCAACTTCTCTACCTCTGAAGTAGAGGTAAGGTATGTCTACATTCTATCCTCCTAAACTCCACTTTGTGAGCTTATATTGAGTATGTTGTTATTGTTGTTGTAGGCAATTAAGATTATATTTTATTCTCAAACATTCGTATTAGTTTGTGAATCCTTCAAGGAAAGAAGCATGAATTAAAATAAAAATGGGCATTCTAAACGCATACCTTAGAGGGTCATAGAGAAATTAGTGCTTGGTGACTCAAGAGAGTTGGGGAAGTTGCAGATCATCATTAATGGAGACCGAAAAGACTGAAATGTTATGAAAGAGTGGGTTGGACAATTGATCTCAAGGTACATTAACTGTTTGTTAAAATTACCAAAAGAAGAGAAAATGTCTAGCTTTCATAAGGCACTCATTCAACCCAATAACTCTTTTCAAATAAAGAGCAGTCTAATTATGATTTATGATGTGCTTGAAGGAGTTGGCATAAGAGAAATAGATGACCCTGACCAAGATTTGAACTAGGGATCCTTTGCAATCATAGCTAATTTGTTGAGAGAATTCACGAACTATATTAAGTATGCCATGGAGTGTGGGAAAAAGGTCAAAATAAGGTACGATAATGAAGGTTTGCCAGGTTTTTATCCGAAACTCAACTATAGAGTGAGTGTGAGCTCATGTGCCGCAGACTGTTTGTACAGGATAACTCTATCCAGCAAGGATAGAAAATATGAAAAGAAACAGCTTAGTGTTCGTCTCTGTTGGTATTTAGACTTGAAATGGATAATGGCAGTAAACTTCATTGAATCAGTTGATCGTTGCGTGTAGATACCTTTCTTCTTTATCTAATTTAGGTTTCGTGTTCCCAGGTTTTCCTATTTTTTTAGGGTTTAATTTGGTTTGATAGCTCATTTTTGGGTTTAAAATGGCTGATGCATTTGAAGATGATGCTGAGAATACTGTTTCAATTTGAGAGTTTCTCCAAGATCTTGAACAACAAGAACTGGAGGAAGATTTGGTCTTAGGTGGTGATGAAGGCAAGGAGTGCACCTATAGTAAAGGTTATATGAAGAGACATGCTATTTTTCTTGTTTGACATGCACACCAGATGGGAATGTTGGAGTATGCAAAACTTGTAGCCTCTCTTGCCATGATGTTCATGAGATTTTGGAACTTTGGATGAAGAGAAACTTCAGGTGTGACTATGGAAATTCAAAGTTCGGGGAGTTCTTCTGCAAGCTTGATGCTAGCAAAGATGTTGAAAACACGAAGAATACATATAATCACAATTTCAAAGATTCATACTGCACATGTGTGCCGGCCATATCCTGATCCTGATGTTGAAGACCAATTGGAGAATCTCCAATGTTGCATCTGTGAGAACTGGTTTCATGAGGAGCATCTTGATCTTGAGTCCTCTGATATGGTTCCAAGGGATGACAAAGGGGAGCCTCAATTTGAGGATTTTATCTGCCGGGGGTGCGCAACTGTTTGTTCTTTTTTAAAGCTATATCCTGATTCTATCTTTGCACCAGTCCAGCAGCAAACTACTACAAATTCCTCAAGGGACAAGGAGGTGGTTGAAGATGCACCCTTGACTATGGGATCTTCTAAGGAGCTTAGCTATGGAAGTTCCTCAGTTAAGACTCATATAACCGATAATAATCCTAAAGAAGACTGCAACGGAAAGGCTGTTCTTCTTGGAGAAAATGCCGCAACAAACACTCTCCTTAACCAGCGTAACGCAGTTGTTGGTCCTAGTACCAAATGTGTTGTTGGACTGAATTTGTTAGAAGCTCCAATTAGCCTTGAGAAAAGCAAGTTGATGTTCCTTTCCAAAGACTGGAGAGAAGACCTCTGTAGGTGTCCAAATTGCACAGAATTCTACAAATAGAAAGGCCTTGCCTTCTTACTTGATAAAGAGGACACCATTGCCGAATATGAGAAAATGGCAAAGCAAAAGAGAGCTGAACATGAGCAAGAACAGAGCGCTGAGTTGCTTAATAATCTGGGCAACGTCGAGAAAATGGAGGTTTTGACTGATATCGCTGACCTTAAAGAGGAGATTGGTACCTACCTGGCATCCTTCGATCCATCAAAGCCAGTTACATCTGATGATGTTTATAAGATTTTTGAGAATCTTGCCAAGAAGCGTAGGCGTATGTATTGAGTTATCTTAAATGTTCAAGAAAGTGGCTCTACAGCTACATATGTAGTGCAGTTAGTTTTACTGCTCAATGCTCCTTGTAAACTGTTCTATTTACAAGGAGAATTCTTAATGTTGCTTTATTACTATCTAACTTTAGCTTATCGTGTTGTGCTAGCTATAGTGAAACAATGCGATCATGTTAGTTGTTAAGCTCAAAGAAATCCTTTGGGTTAGAAAGTATCTATTGAATAAAAATTTCCTGGTAAAAAAAAAAAGAAAAAAAAAACTTGAGACCTCATGATGCTTAATCAACTTCATTGACCACTAAGACACACCATTGAGTGCTTGTTGTTTAGGCTTCTTAAGTAGTGAGAATGAGGACATGAGATACTACTCAATTCTATTATGTTCAGGTTTTCTAGTTCTTATTAGAATGTTAACTCTTTGAATAAAGTCAAAGTATATATGGTTCTGGATTGAAAAGGTATAATAATATCTTATTGTGATTCATTATGTGACACTGAATGGTATAATGTGATAATTAGAACTGGCTAGCTGTGTAAGTTTCTTCATTTATGAAATTTTGGGAGATGCTGGCGAGAGATGTCTTATTTAGAGCCGGAGCTAGAGAAAAAGTTGTGTATTTGGCAGAACCCAATAGGTTTTGTCAAAAACTTATATTTGTGTTGCGAAATTCACTATATATGAATTTAATTTATCAAAACCTTGTGTAAGATACATTTGTTAGAAGGCAGAATTCATAAACTTAAATTTCTGACTTCACCTCTAGTCTTATTCAGTAAAGCGTTCCTTAACGTGTTTGTTCTTCTATGTCTATAACTTGATATATCAACTTAATTAATTTTTTCAATTGCTTTCATGGAAGGACCGTGGATATGTTGTTGCTTTGACAAGAAAAGAACAATACATGTCATCTTTAGAACCTGTAATGCATGCCACTATGCCAGGAGTTATTTTCCTGGAGTATGGAAATGTTCAAGTAGCAAAATAAGTAATTCAGAGTGGTAAAATAGCTACTGTATTTGTTGAACCAATCAAAGGTGAAAGTGGCATAAATAGTGCAACAAAAGAATTTTTACTAGCACTGAAGGTTGCCTATAATAGTGCATGTTCTCTTATGTATTTGATGAAGTAAGAAACTATACTGAGGCTTTTACTTATATTTTCTTTTATTAGATTCAGTGCGGCCTAGGAAGAAGTGGTTATTTTTTGGCGCACGAAGCTTATAACAAATACCAAGATATTATTTGATTCTCTCTACTTTTAAAATTTGTATTTGTGTATTTATAATTTACTTTATCAAAATATAATTATATTTATCTTTTATTTGCAGGATGAAAATGCATAATTCAACAAAAGTGTCGTACAAGCTAAGTACTATTGGAAGAAGAGTTTTTGAAAATTGCGTGTAGGATTAGAATACAATGACTTGTCTATATATATATATATATATATAGATAGATAGATACTAACAATTAGTAAAGATTTGCATAAGTATTTAGTTTTTTTAGGAAGGTGTAAATATCTAGACCATCAATCTTATGTATTGACCTTTGTAAATTTATATAATTTTTAGTTTCAATATTTATTTAAATTTTAAAAAAGAAATGTGTATTGTGTATATAACAACTACTTAAAAATTGTTGCTAAAGGTGTATAGAAAATATTTTTTTATTGCAACAAAAATTATCGTTGCTTAAAAGCCTTTCTAACAGAATAACAACTAACCATTTGCTAATTTTTGCAACAATTAATATTGTTGGTAAAAAGTTCAATTTGTGGCAACAACGAATTTTGTTGCGAAAATTTAAAAAGCCACAACTATTAGAATGTAAGGCAACAAGCTTTTTGGTTGCGATAAGTCATTTTTGGCAACAATATATTTTGTTGTTGCAAAAACTTTTCACATCAGCGTTTATTGTGGCAATATATTTTGTTGTTGCCAAAAGTACAAAAGTTATACATTGCTTGTAGTGAGACTTTCCGTTATACATTGCTCCATGCCCTACTTATTGTATCTTGTCTATCAAAGTGTATGCATACAGATGCCAAAGGTTTGGGCCAAAAAAAATATCTATCAAGAAATTTCAGAGTCTTTCAACTTATTCACCGACCTTATCTAAAGCACCTAGCTCAGAGATCATTGTAGAGTTAGCGATAAATGTCTTTTTGAAAGATTTCGAAGAGACTGCTCCTCCACCAAGAGTAAATGCATATCCACTCATGGATTTTACTTCATTTGATCCCGGTGATCCAATTTGCATCACTATATCCTTTCAATACTGCTGGATATTGTTATAATGCAAGACATAGTTTTGAGTATGTTTTAAATACCCCAAAACTCTTTTCATTGTCATCCAATGAGTTTGATTGGGATCACTCGTGAAGTGACTCAGTTCATTAATAGCATATGCTATATCTGATCGCGCACACTTTGTGATATACATCACACTTCCCAATACTCTAGCACAATTCAATTATGAGTAACTTTTGTCTTCACTCTTTTGAAATGCAAACCTCACATTTATTGGAGTCATGCCAATATTGAAATCAAAATATTTGAACTAGTCAAGTACCTTTTCAATGCAATGAGACCTGACAATGCTAAACATTATGGAGTTTTAAGGATTATTATACCTAAGATCGTATCAGCAACCCAAGATCTTTCATATCAAACTTGATTTCTAGCATTCGTTTAGTAGCATTTATGTCATTGGTGTCTCTATTGATGATCAACATGTCATCAATATACAAACAAAGAATGACCTTGTGATTTTAATGTAAACATATTTATCACTTCCATCATTCTTAAATTCATTTGCCAACATGGTTTGGTCAAATTTCTTATGTCATTGTTTGGGGTGCTTGTTTTAGTCCATAAAGTGACTTAACAAGTTCACACACTTTCTTTTCTTTACCAGGAACCACAAAACCCTCGAGCCCTCCATGTAAATTTCATCCTCCAATTCTCCATTTAAGAAAGTTGATATACCGCAACTAATAATATTAACATCCGAATGAATGTAATTCTAGTTACTGACAAGTATGTGTCGACAAGATCAAGACCTTGTTTTTGTCTAAAGCCTTTGACAAAAAGTCTTGCTTTATATTTGTCAACAGTTCTATCAACTTTCATTTTCCTTCTGAAGATTCACTTTGAACCCAAAGGTTTATTTCCTGGAGAAAGATCAACCAACTTCCAATATGATTGCTCAAGAATTAACCAATCTTACTATTGACACCATCTTTCCAAAAAGATGAATCCACATAAGACATATGAAATGTTACAAAATCAGATCTGAAGGTAGTAGATGTCCTTTGACATTTACTACGTGTATGAATCTCTTGATTAAGTACATTCTCCTTTTGTTCATTCCAAGGCCTTTTAGACCTTTAACTAGACTACTCAAGTCTAATTTTACAGTCCACAGTTCTTAGGTCCTATTTTATTCCTTTTAAGACTGGGGACTTGGACTTCGACTAGACACCCCCACACTTTGAAATACTTCAAGTTGGATTTTCTTCCTTTTCATTTCTCTTATGGAATAGATTATGTCCTGAACAAACAAAATTGTTTTCTTTCTGAAAAGACAACTTTTTGTTGTTCCCTTTTGCATAATGATAGTTCCTTCACACAAGTTTTGTAGTAAATCTGAACTTATAAATAATGCATCTATCATTTCTTTCAATGTTCGATTTTCTATTAGATTGAGGTGAATAGGGCAACAGTTCAATGGACAATTACACTTTTCAAACATATTTCTGCAAAAGTAGATTTATACTCTCCATCCTTGTCACTTCTTATCTTTTTCCCAACTGATTTTCAACTTAAATATTATATTGTCTAGACGTTTCTATTGCTTCATCCTTACCATTCAGTAAATAGACATAGTCGTTTCTAATGCAATTGTCAATGAAAGTTATGAGATCGATACTCTTTTTCTGCCACAAGATGGTGTTGACTTCATATCACAAATGTCAGAGTAAATCAACTCTAAGGGATTAGAATTCCTTTCAACAGATTTATAAGAATGCTCAACATACTTAGATTCACACAAACTTGACATTTTTATTTATTGCACTCAAAGTTAGACAAAACTTCTAAGTTGATTAGTTTTCCTTACAAGGTTTTGTAATTGACATGTCCCAAGTGTTTATGTCACAAACAGTTTTGACTCAAGTAAGTAAGAACAAATAAAAATATTGAGTTTGAAAAGCTCTCCGCGAGGTAGCTTTTTCTCACAAATATTTGTTCCTATTTCTTACAATTTTGTGTGATACAAACATTGTTTAAAGTCATTACCTTGTACAATGTCCTTTCCATGAACAAAGTTTCATCGGGTCTAATAAATGCAATATAATTCAAATGCTTCTTTTACAAAACATGACAAATGACTATTCACCAATATTCATGTCTATATAAATAGTTATATTTAATAGACATATCTTTTCATGAAAAATCACAACATTTTAAGTGACACTTTTTCATAAAAGAACACAATCATTTTGAACAAGTATACATATAATTTGATAATTTCATACTAGTCATACCATATATATTAGTAAAAGAGAAACTCAACGGCCACAATATCAAATATACTCCAAGAATTTTTTGGGTCTAACATAAAACAAAAGTATCATCGAATTTCATATCTTGTGCTCCAAATTTAAATCAGATACTAAGTCTAATTTTATCTTTGTAATAAGCAAAGAACTCCCCACATTTTAAATATGATCTCAAAAATATTTTTCAAATAGTTGAAAATAATTTTTCCACATATATTTTCATACTATCAAAATGTCATTCGCAGCATGAAACCTCTTTTGGAAATATTATTCTACGAAAGAATTATAGTGCTTCAATTCTCTTTGACAATTTTTAAATATTGTCAAAGTTCATTCCATAGAGGCACCTATTGCAGGCACAAAATCACACACTTTAAGTCACTAATCTTTTTCTTTTCTATCAAAGTTAGACTTACCACTTAGTATTTAGAATAATAACAATAAAGACAAAAAAAAATTGTACAATAAATTATGTACAATTTGTTTCTACTTAACAATGAAGTTTGTAGAAAATCAAAAGTACAACACAGACTTATTAAGTGAAGTTTTGATTTTTTTTCAAACCAATTGGATAGTCCAATTTATCTAGAGTAGAAAACTATAAAAGTTTTTAATCTACAACAATCAGACACAATCAAATTTCACACGGAGTACAAAACTACAAAAGTGTTTTTTTCTCCAAACAGAATAAAGCATATTCTTAGATTATCACATAGAAATGCTTTTCTTTTCAAATAGTCTTCCAACTATAACATTTTGACATACTGTTTTATCAGACAAAAAAGTGCATCTCTCATTCTGCAAACTAAAGAATTTTAAAGGCAACACTATTTGCCAAGTAAAATTTATTCCAAAACATATGGTTTGCAAATTTTTTTCCAAAGATACACATGAAAAATATCAAAAGAATTAACTTTTAGAAACTATTTTCCTCCTTAGATAAATAATAAGAAGTTTACATGTAATCTTTAACCAAACTACCACCAATTTTTCAGCCACATTCTCAATTCGATCTTGCTAAACAAGGCACCGAATTCTGAAGAAGTAGTGCATTAATCTTCTACTTCCATCATCTGTTTCTCTCAATCACTTTCCGCGAAGCAGTACTATGTCGCCCAATGACACAGAGCACGACGATGTTGAAGGCTAGTGCAAGACGGTGACGAACTACACCAAAGGGCGAATCGCCGAATTAATCGGCGATTTCGACTAACCTCGCAGAACGATCCGCCAGCACTAATTTCTAAAGTTTATAAATACTAAACTTGTTATTAATTTTTAGAGGAGTCGAACATTTATTTTAATTTTCACAATAGAATAGTACTTTTGGGATATTTTCTCTCAAGTTTGGAGAGGGTTTTTGGAAGACTTGAAGAAAGAAGGATTTCACTTCTCCAACTTGGAAGTGTGTCTTCTCCATTCTTCTTCCTTTTCTTAATTCAAGGTTTAATTCTTTATACCCATTTGATTTTAGTATCATTTAAGGTGTATTTTGTTATTTCTTGACGTGTGGCTAAAAATCCCATTCTTGGGGTGTGATTTAGCAAATATGTGTTGATATTATTGTTGGGTCTTGCTTGCTGATAGGTTAGATGTATTTTAATGGTGATTTGACCTAGTGGTTGTGGTTTAATTTAATGGGTTTACCAATAGTATAAGAATTTCCTTAAGATTGTTTTTCATCCTGTATTCCTAAGATACTTTGAAGAACTTGATAAGAAACAACAAAGTTTAAAGAGTATTTTCAAAACTAGAAAATTAAAATCAGTGGAGAAAATAAACTCAGGAATAGATTAGAAACAATATACAGAATATTTTTCTTAAAGAAGAAAATTGATCCCACTGAATGCACAGTGTCCCCTTAAGAAAATTATTCCCCTCAAGTACCTGAGGTTAATGGAATATATCCTCCCAGGATAGAATGATCTTACTCACCGGTGTATTGGTACTTAAAACCATGGTGTCAGCGAACCACTCAACGGCAGTAAAGTACACTTAATAGTAGTAGTAGAAGTAGTAGAAGAAGAAGAAGTCTAGAAAATTGATTCTCTTTAAATGAAAGGAAACCCCTCAATTTCTAGAAAACAAAGGGTAGTGTGAAAAGGTTCTTATTGTGCCTTACCGAAAAGGTCACAACCCTTTGTAAAAGTCACAATCTTTTGGAAAGGTCACAACCTTTCATAAAAGTCACAACTCTTCATTTTCCATTCACACCTTTTAAAACCCAACACCTTCATAATCAGTTCTCTCGATATTTTGTTTCATGTTTTCCCCATTTGTAAAGTGATGAATTCTCCAAACATGTTGTTGATCCACAACAGAAGGGGAAAAAGAACAAATTAACTTAAGTAATAATGCTAACTTCCATTAATTGAGATACAAATGAGAATACATTCTTTAATAAGTTGAACTAGAGCACACACATCTTCACAACAATTACATAACATTTTCATACTACAACTTCTTCAGCTCAACAATTTATTTATTGTTCCTAGTAGTACTACTAGTACTAATTAATAATAATGTCAAACTTTTCTTGAAATAGGGGTGAGGTGGGGGTGTCCTCTTGGAATCATGGGAACAATCTACTGAAACGGACACGTCGGTGGATCAACCAGAATAGAATCAGGAAATGTGCCGCCTGCTATTCAAGTAGCACCCGGGTGGGTGGTCTTAATTACTTTTTAAGTTAGACATGTAAGGCTTGATAAGTTTAATAAGTGAGCCTTGAAGATGAAGTGACATGACTTCATTAGTAGAACCAACCAATAGTCCCCCAATAAAAATAGCAGGAAACATGAATGAACTGTTGACACCCATCCTTATTAGGGCCTTTTCCATTTCTTTTCCATCAGACTCATGATCAATTTCACAAACATATGGAATTACACCAAGATCTTGAAATAATATACTCACTGCATAACTCAAACAACATGTACTCTTGCTAAAAATCACCACTCCATGTTCTCTAGTCATTCTTTGTACCTTCTCCATATTTTTTTTGACAAAAATTAGATGAAGCAACTAGCCAAAAAAAGAGCTAGAGAAATAAAAGGATTTTTATTTCACAAGCTCAAAGATAGATAGGCTAGGTTGCTTGAAAATAGGGGTGGGCGTGGTGAGTCTATTTATAGTTATAAATAAATGAATAAAGAAAAGAACCTTTCAAAAGATTTGTGATCTTTATTTAGATTCTTTAAAAAAAAGATCCTACTACTACTATTTTGTTCCACATATAAAGGCCAAGTTGGAAGAACATATATTCTATGTGGTTATGCATGCACGTTTTTCATGAAATTTAAGTTATATACATTATCAATATAAAAAAATACTTATATGTTTTATATCTATTAGTTGTAGCAGGTGATAACACCATTTTTTGGACTATAGATTTATTTTTCCATTCATGAGCCCACTTTGGTTTGTAGAAGTGGAATTTCTCTCTCATATTCTATTAGTGTTGAGTTTTGTTCTTAAAAGTCTTTCCGGATTTGTGTGCTCCTAATTTAATATTTAGAAAAACTTATTGAATTATGAGGGAATATCTCATTAAGGATAGTATCGTAGATATGTTTTGAGCTTTCAAAAAATTTCTATAATTTTCAACGATCAAATATTTTTCTATAACATTTCCAATAAGGATGGCATAAAAAGTGTTTCATTCTCTTTTTTGAGATTAAATTTATACGATCAGTCAAATACATTATATATAATATAATCTTGAATATTAATTCCACGCTTACCAAAATGAGTCAAGATTTGTGAGCTTTATTTAGATGCTTTGAAAAAAAAAAAGATCCTACTACTATTTTGTTCCACATATAAAGGGCTAGTTGGAAGAACATATATTCTATGTGGTCATGCATGCATATTTTTAATGAAATTTAAGTTATATACATTATCGATATAAAAAATACTTATACGTTGTATATTTATTTGTTGTAGCAGGTGATAACACCATTTTATTGGACTATAGATTTAGTTTTCCATTCATGAGCCCACTTTGGTTTGTAGAAAATAATTTTCTTTCTCTCATATTCTATTAGTGTTGAGTTTTGTTCTTAAAAGTCTTTCTTAATTTGCGTGCTCCTAATTTAATATTAAGAAAAACTTATTGAATTTTGAGGGAATATCTCATTAAGGACAATATCGTAGATATGTTTTAAGCTTTCAAAAAAATTCTATAGTTTTCAAGATCAAATATTTTTCTATAACATTTCCAATAAGGATGACATAAAAAGTGTTTCATTCTCTTTTTTGAGATTAAATTTATACGGTCAGTCAAATACATTATATATAATATAATCTCAAATTTAATCTTGAATATTTCACTCTTACCAAAATACTAGGAATTATTCCACTAATCTACAACTAAGTAATAAACAATATATTACTCACTACATGAATTAGTATTAAAGACTACACAAACAATAGCAGGTAAAAAGATAGGAGGGTGGGGGTGGCGGTAATCACTAATTATTTCTCAGAAACAAAGAAATGACTCATGTTGTTTCTCAGAGAACATAAAATAAGCAAAATTTTGATAAACAAAATTTGAAACTAAAAAGTTTGTGGTTGATAAATAAACTAATAAAAATAAGAAAATGTAACATGATAATGGAAAAATGAAAAGTGTCTCGATCATACATGAATAAATACTAAATAAGTAATCTTGGAGAGATCAAGCTTTCTGTGTAAGTGAACCCATTCTGAAATTTACCTCTAGGCAATAATGTAAAGGGTCCTCTTTGTGTCCTAAAGTTAATGTCCATGCCTCGTAAATGTGCGCTCCAGAATAATATTTCACCATTTGCAAACCTATATTTTGGCATGGCTTTAAGAAGATAACGATCTTCTATAGATAATATTGCATTCCAAGATTCCTTGAGATTATAATCTCTCATTACCCATACCTTAAAAGTACGGATCCCCTGATCATATGTATTAGAATAAGCACAAAGCATTCCTTCCAATATAGAAATGTCAATCTTACGTGTGTTCAACAAGCATATTTCCTCTGGCAATGATATCTCTCCATACACTTCATGAGAAATATTAAATGAAACCACAAAGTAAGTTTTTGAATAAAAACCAATCCAATGAAATGCCCCACGTATAAATGCCAAAGAATCCATAGCAGACACCTTATTGCCAGTGACACGAGGATGTTCACCAATTTTTCGCCAAGAATTATTTTTTAGTGTGAAAATTTCACCAGACACTTTGCGACCACCAAATTCATTCCCCTCGATTTTTAGAATCTTATAGTCACCACTTGAATCAAGACTCAATCCCAAACATGAAGATAATCCCACTGAAAATTCTGGAATGGGAAGTACCATTGATTCTCTTGTTGAGGGATTCCATAACAAAAGTTTGTTGTGCTCAATAGTATTTTCAAAAACATAAATAATAAACAAGCCATCACAACCATTATAGATCGTAAAAAACTCTGGTTCAATGTTTAGAGGAAAACTTAGTAAATGTGTATCCTCAACCAACTGAGCCGGCGATAAAGAACAAGAGTATATGGGATAGTTAAATTCCCCAAGGCATTGTTTGTAAAATAGAAAACTTTGAGAATTCTGATCATTCTTTGCATGGTTGAGATGTCTCGTCTTAAAGTACGGTTCATCAATTAATATTTTCCAAAATTTTGAAACACATTTAAATCGAAGAACAGACTTTACAGGTAACCTGCTGATGATGTCAATAAGTATCCCTCTTCAAAGTAAACTTTCATGGCCTAAATAGGACAAAAAAATGATGTTAAGACACTTGGCTTACTCTTAAAATTTTCAAATATTAATACCATTTCAATCAAAGATATAAAAAAGAAGAACCTAATTTTTTTTCCTATTAACTATTAACAAACATACGGAGTAATAAAATTAGAAAAATTTCTTACTTCTTTTCTTTGTTTAGTAGGTATGTAAATAATGTTAAACCAAAAAGCATCTACACATACACATAAAGCAGGTAATGAAAAAACAGATGTGACATCTTTTATAGATGAGGATTAGTGTTTTTCAAGCAAATTAAACATTTTCTTTCCTACCAAACACAACCAAAGTTTAAAACATTTTTGACAATTGAAATAAATTAAATTGGGAAGAAAAATCTGTTTGTTATAGCAACAAAACGCACATAGAATCTAAGTCAAAATAATAACAAATTCCAATAAATGAACTCAATTGATGTATTGTGAACTCACCTGATCTAGAATATCCATTGGATTTGCTTTCTTTGAAGGCTCCAAAACTATTTGTCATGCATTTAAAATTTTAAAAAAATTAGGTCGAACACGATTATTATTAAAGAAAATTAAAACACACACAACAGAAATAAACATATACCTTTAGGAGTTTGATTGGGAAATTTTAATTTCTTTTTTCGTTGGCGATTCCCCATCTTTAGAGCTTTGATTTGAATGTTACAATTTGTTCTTTTTTTAATGTATTGATAGGATTTGTATGTTTGGTGGCCTTATTTATAGGCCAATTCTATCTGTTTATGGAAAAAATATAAATATACTACCAAAGAGAGAAATTTTTATAATCTATCCAAATTAGTAGTATCCAACAAAAAGTAACACTATATTATTTTCCTTTAATATCCATCTTCCATATTTAAAATTATAATATTTAATTTAAAATGTAATGTTTATTTTGAAACTATAATATTAAATTAAAGAATAGAATATCCAATTCAAAAGCAAAATATTCAATGAAGTAGATTATATAATTTAAAACTACAGTATTCAACTCGAAAATACAATATTCAAATAAAAATTATCATAGACATCTCCATTTTATCCTCTTTCATTCCATTTGTATATATCTCTCTATTTCATTCCATATGTGTATCTCTCATTTAGTTTATCTTCTCTTTTATTCCATTCTCTAAATCGATTTAATTGAAAATAATATCTCTTTCTTTTACCAATTTTAACTAAAAATGTATGATGTATTAATTTTATAGTAGACTAACATGATGTATCTCAAATAAACGGGCTATATATATATATATATATATATATATATACTATAATGGGAAGCCCGTGCTAAGCAAGGCCCAAACATGTTAAATCTTGATAAAGGAAAATTTATATATGCAAAAGAAGTATATCATAATCAAACTCATACCATTTAGGGTCCATTTAGGACAGACACAAATGTTTAGGGGAATCTATGTAGCTTATTAGTTAACAATATGTACTCCCACCTTGTTGGTGAGAATTCGATTCTCCATAATGTAATTCCCTCCCTCATTTGCCTTTTTCCAACCCCCAATGTTTTTTTTTTAAAAAAAAAAAATAATCATTTAAGGGAGCATAATGGTATTTAAGCACTTTGTGCTAAGGAATAAGAAATTCATGTTAGCATATTTTTTTAAAAAATAATTCATGTTTGCACTTTTAGTCTTAGAAATATACCATTGGGGGGAGTAGTAAAAACATCTTAACTCTCATATTTAAGGGGTAAAATATTAGTCATATATATAGAAGAGATCTCTATATATAATAGCTTGTCCAATGACCAGCAATATATGTATACTATTCTATCCATTCTAAAATGCAATTGCCGACTAAGTTGTTCCGACTCTTCAAATATTTTGTCGCATTCATGTCGGATCTTTAAAAAATACATTATTTTTTAAGGATACGATACGTACTCATTGATTTTTTTAATTAGTCTAAGCAACATAGATTGTCGAGATCTAATATGTAATCACATTACATTAAAAGTCACTCTCTTACAACAAATATTTCTAAGACTTCGCAGATTGAAATATATATAGACCTTATGAGGTTTCAACTCAACACCTTCCACCATCTCCAAATGTAAAAGGAGGTAGTATTTTAGTGTTTCTCTTACTCTTCACATTCACAACACAATGAGCATTAGAACTGAATGTAATATTATGTATTGTAATGACCGGGTTCCGTCGTTATAGAAAAGTCAACGGGGAAAAATTTTGGGTCGGAAAACTTTTTCGTAGTAACTTGAAATTTCCCAACCTAGTCCAGATTTGAACGAAATCGGAGTCATTAAGGTGTAGGGAAATCTGGTAACAATCGGGTGAGTTAATTATGATGTTGATTGCATGAGTAGATAGATAAGTCATTAAGGAATTTGTATGACTTTACGGAATTGAATTCGGGTGAGTAGAACTCCCGGAATCAATCTTAGCGTCTTAGCGTGAACGGTATTTTTTTAGCGTCGTTGGTTAAAGGTGTATTGTGAAATGAGGGTCTTGGAATTATTAAAAAAGCTCATTGTTTCGTGCAAGCCGCTTTGGCGGTGGTTTTTGTCGTTGTGGCGGTGCCGCTGAAGCGAGGTAAGGGTCGCTGTGGCGGGCCAAACGCGACTTAAAGTCGTAAAAAAAAACCTAAACGACCTTTTTCTGCACTTTTCGATTTTTAGAGCTAAGGAACGAACCCCAGGCGACTCTTGACAGTTTTCCACCATTCTTGAGGCTAAAGGTAAGCTTTTCACTCCCCGAATCCATTTTTTCAATCCGTAGAACGTAATAGAATGGGTAATTATCGATTTGGGGGGGGGGGTGATTTAGAAACTTTGGTGGAAAAAGCCCTAATTTGGATACTTGGGATCATGAGTATGATCTAGGATTCATAGAATTGTTACTAATCCGGGTAATTAGTGAGTGTCTATTGATTCCCGTATTATATTGATTGTTTATAGACCAAGAACAAGCAGAACAAATCCGGAAAGGGAATGATCAAGTTTCTTAGGGTTTCAAGCTTGTTTCGAGGTAGGTGATGGTTGTGATTCTATGATTGTGTGATGTATGTTTTCTCTTGCTTCATTATGATACTTGTATGTATGTGAATGTTGCATTATTGATCACACTTGTTGTAAATGAGATAGAGGAATGATGAATGCCATGAATCATGACTAAATGGTATGAACTTGAGAAGATACTTGTGATTGTGATTGTGGTGTGTTGAATGTATCGGTTGCCACGATTCGGCACAACTAATTGGGATCGGTTGCCACGTTCCGACATAATTATGGGATCGGTTGCCACGTTCCGGTATAATTATGGGATCGGTTGCCACGTTTCGACATAAACATTGGATCGGGTACCACATTCTGGTATGCTAACTGTTTGGGTTTGGCTTCCATGAGAGGACTAATGACTTGTCATAATTGTGTATCTTGAGAATTATGAAGTTGTTCGTTGTTCATAAATGTTGATAATTAATATTGTATATGTTCGATATATGCATGTGATTATATTGTTGTAATGACTTAAATATGTTGCACTTAGTAGGATAGCCACGTGATCCTACCAGTACATTGTGGTTGTGTACTGATATTGCACTTGCTCTTTCTTTGTTGAGTACAGGGCATCTTCAAGCGGCTATTCACAGACCTCACTTAGAAGATCAGTGATCATTCGAATTTAAGGGTGAGCCAATTCTTTCGGGCTGTCATGGGTTCTCTGTAACACCCTAGATATTTTTTTCGAACTAAGACTCGAACCGTTCTTCGTTGTGAGTAAGATTTTACCGAGGAATTAAAATTTCTTAAGTGTTAAGGTCACTAGATGTAACACCTTGAGTTTCAAAAAGAATTAAATTGGAAATAGCAAAATCTGAAATTTTGCAAGTTAAGCTAAGTATGAGTTTTGGGTCGACTTCAAACGATCATAACTCATAGCTCAAGATGAGTTAGGAGTTCTACCAGATACCGTAGGAAACATCTTTGAATTATCTTTCCAACTCCGCCGAGTTTGCTAAGTTTCGAGGTCGGATGAGTGAGATATGGCCTTTTGAAGTTAGGCTGTCCAGTTAAGGAAAGTTAGTCGAAAATAGTAGGGGGTATTTTGGTCTTTTCCTTACCCAATCAGATTTAATTCGTTTTTAGTAATATTTTAAGGGTCTAATCCTATTAGGTTCAATTTTATAATCCTAGTTTACGCCTAGGGTTTTAGTTGAGAGTTCAAGAAGAGAAAAGAGGAGAGGATCAAGCGTTCGTCGAGATTCTTGCGTCTTATTGCGGATTTTCGCCATGAGTTTGATCCCTAAGAGATATGTAAGCTTCCAAACATGTTATTTTCAGCGCAAATTTCATTCTTGAAGTTGAAAGATTAGAGTTCTTAATGAGTTCTTGATAGGTGTTCTTGAAGTTCATTCTAAATCTTGTTGTGTGGGATTTTGGATGATTTCTTGAGATCAAAGTGAGTGTTTTAAGTGATGTATTGAGTAGATTAGAGTGTACTTATGTTAAGTAATTGATTCTAAGTGATTGGGGAAGAAACCGTTCGATTCTAGGCGAGTTAGGGTGAGAAAACGAGCAAAGAAGTTCGTCAGATTTTCTGGGTTGGGGGCCTGGCGTGATGCGCCTGCCAGAGCGCCCCAAACCCACCTCTGAAGTTTAGGGGCTGGCGCTCTGCGCCACCCATAGCACCAGGGTCGCCTGCCCCACTCAGTTTGTCGTCGGTTGCCCCATTTGAGTTTGTTTAAAGTACATCTTCACTCCTTTTCGATTCCAACTACTCTAAGCTACTTCTAAACACCCAAAATCATTCCTAACATGATCATAACCTTGAATTCATAATTCAAATTCAAGGTAGAGTTAAGATTTAAGTTTTGAGAATTCTTTCGAACATTCTAATAAAGTCCCTTCGAGTTCTTTTGAGGAGTCTTCTACAACTTCTAGTAACTTGTTTCAAGACTCGAGCAAGTGAGTATGAGTATGAGGAGAATTTATTCATGAATCTACTTTTTCATTCATGAGATCCTTCATATCATGAACCATAACTCTTGAATTCATAATTCACATTCAAGAGAGAGTTAAGAGTAGAGTTTAAGAAAGCCTTTGAGTTAAATTGTGAATCCTTTGAGATCCATCATCGATTTGAGTTAAGTTTTGAGGAAGTAAGTAAGAGAAAGAGAAGAGTTGTATACATGAGTTCCATAATGTTATGTAGACCTACGAGTCAAGTCATTCATGCCCATAAATTCCGCATGAACTCCAAAAGTTGAGTATCTATGAGAGGAGTAATATCTCCATGTCCTAAGTCTTAAGTATTGAGTTTCTAACCCATTTGAGATTAACATTCCTAATCATGGGACTATTACATGCTACCCATGAAGTCCTTGAGTTGGGTTATTCATGTCCATAATTCCGCATGAACCCTATAAGTCGAACAATCTTGAAATGAGAAGTATCTTTGATCCCTGGAGTTAAGTAGTTCATGCTCATAAATTCCGCATGAACCCTCTGAGTTGAGCATTCTTGAAGTGAGTAGTATTATTGAAGTTCTTGAGTTTCAAGTATTGAGTTCTATCTATGGTTATTGAAAACCTTGCATTGAGTCGTTCATGTCCATAATTCGGCATGAACCATATTTTAAGAAGTCTTTTACAAATGTTTAAACTTTGTTTTAAGACTTAAGCTTTGAAGTTAAGTAAATAGTAAGACTAAAGTCTTTTATAAACATTTTAACTTCGTTTTAAGACTGAAAGTTTCAAGTTAAGCAAAGAGTAAAGAGTTGAGGCCATTTCTCAAAAAGTTATAAGGGAACTAAGTATTCCCAAAGAGTTTATAAATGTTTTCACATTTAAATAAGAACCGAAAACTGATATTTTCAGTAAAGAGCCTTTGAGCTAGTTTTTCAGTAAAAAGCCTTTGAGCTAGTTTTTCAGTAAAAAGCCTTTGAGCTAGTTTTTCAGTAAAAAGCCTTTGAGCTAGTTTTTCAGTAAAAAGCCTTTGAGCTAGTTTTTCAGTAAAAAGCCTTTGAGCTAGTTTTTCAGTAAAAAGCCTTTGAGCTAGTTTTTCA
>NW_006239219.1:559520-585100 GCF_000226075.1 Solanum tuberosum | reverse complement strand
TATCTTCTGAGTTGAGTAAGTTTGAGTAGCTTTGAGTATACTTGAGTATTCCTTGAGTTGAGAAAGTTTGAGAAAAGGTAAGTATGTTTCCTTTTTATCAAGTTTCAAGGTTATGTTTATGTTTTAGAATTCCTCTTACATGCTCGTACATTCCACTTACTGAGCCATTTGGCCTGCATCTTTTCATGATGCAGCCACAGGCATTCAGGATCATCAACAGGAGATTCGTTGATACATCCGGGAGTTCGAGTTAGCTATGCTGAGCCTCCTTATTTTCGGAGGATTTCATTTGCTTTTCAGTTTAGTCAAGATGTCGTGGGTCTTGTCCCGACTTCCATCTTTATCAGTTAGAGGCTTCATAGATAGTTAGTATAGTAGAGAAGTATGTATTATTCATTTATTTTATTAAATGTTTAAAGACTTAAGTTGCCTATTTTATGGCGAGTTGAATATATTATTTTTCTTTCAGAGTTTTCTTTTGAGTTAAAGCTTTGTATTTGAGTTATTGATTTTTATTCTAGTTTTTTAAGTTTTGTTATGTCTTGAATCAGTTTTCCGCTTGTAGTCAGCCATGATGAGGGTTCACTTGGGGACCAGCAATGGTTCTCGAGTGCCGGCCACGTCTAGGGTGTAGGCTCGGATCGTGAGATTCTCTTTCGTCTATGTCCACCATTTCAGACTTAGACTTTTCTAGTTAGTTATTAGTTCATTAGTTTGGGGTTGTATCCCTTCTTGTTTAGACTTATGTTGAACTTCGGATGTTTTGGTACATTGACTTTCAGGTTCTAGGTTATTTCTTCCGCATTGTTTAGTTCGTTGTTAGACTTTTGTTGGAGTTTATGGGAACTCCCTATTTCCTTCCTTAGTATTTAACTTGCTTCCGTAACTTAAATGCTTTAGTTTTGAATTAGTTGCTTAGTTTGGATTGTAGTAATGGTTCTCCCACCGGAGGGTTAGTGTGGGTGCCAATCACGATGGTCTGAATCGTGACATGTATTGTGGGGAACTCAGTTATAAACTTTTGTTAGAAGAGTCTTCACTCAGTTTACATGATGCAAATATAAGAATTCTCAAGAAAGAAAAGAGGTATGACATCCACAATCTCCCTATGTTTAAATTTCCGAGATCAGAAATAACAAACATGAAGATAGGTATTTCTTTCCAAATGCATGTCAAAATTAGATAAAATTTCAAGCATGCATTTACAAATGTAGCAAGAAATTATTTAAAACAACATCAATTTCAAAATCAAGGAAATCTAGAACTGGAAACCTAAACACTAGATAAGGAAAAGCACAAAGAATCAGGGGAGCAAACTATCAAACTTAACAAACAGAGCATAGGGTAGAAAATTGTACAAGCCAGTTGAATATAAAATCAGAAAAAAATGAATTTTATGAAAGAATTATGAACATAAAAAAAAAGAGAATTGGAATAGTGAAGACATTGAAAATTGTAGGGAATTATTTGTATCAAAAATATTGAAACACATGCAATCCACATGTTGATTCAACAATAAAGTAGGCCAAACATATATAGTACAATTCATGATCCCTTTTGTACAATTTAATAGTGCAGTGTTGGTACGCCTCAACTCTCACTTCTAATAAGGAGTAATAAATATATATATATATATATATATATATATATAACTAATAATATGCATTCATATTATTTCAGTTATGCATATATTGATCAGATGTAAATAATACTGTCGCAAGCAAACTCTGAAGGAAAAAAAAATTAAAGTTAATAATCATGGTCATTTTCCTTACGATAATAATAATTTTTTATATGATATGTGCCAATAATAAAAACAATAAAATATATGATGAAATTTCAAATAATAAAATTGTTATGATTCAAAATCTAATCATAATGACACCTATCATATCTCCTGATTGATAAGTCTATCCCCTTTCATGATATATATAAGCTCATAAAATAAATTCAGCGGTAAGTTGAACGATAATGCAACTAGTATCAAATCCTGATATTTCATATATATAAGGCAAAATAATAAACATAACCATCTTAATTAAGAGTTTGTGTCACGTGTACAAGAGTTTTATTACTCCCTCTGTCCCAATTATATGACATATTTCATTTTTCGAGAGTCGAACAGTTTAGATTTGACCAGAATTTTGCGTGTGAAATCTTCAAAAAAAAATTGAAATAAAATTTATATAGTTCTAAATTACGTAAAAAGTATTATTAGGATCAACAAGTGTTATTAGTATCAGGATCTGCATCAGAAAAGATATAACAAGTATCGAGTGAGTACAAAATCACTAGTACTCAGTAAGCATCATAGACTAATATTCGAGCTTTAGTAGTAATTATATCGTGAAAAGATCCTACTACTACTATTTTGGTCCACATATTACGGGCAAGTTGGACGAATATATATATTCTATGTCCTCTTCAAAGTGAATATATACAGTTGATATGTTTGGAACGTCAAATTTGCAAGTTGGCTCTACGAGACTTCAAATCAACGCAGAAGGAACAATACTGAAAATGAAGCTATTTTTCGATATTAATATTATTTTGGGAGGATGTTCTAATTCTTGCTATTCTGATAGTGATTGCAGTGGTGGATTTACTCTATGCCAATGGTGCTGGGATAAGACGGCCTTTAATGGTCGTAAATACAAGACATGTAGCGTGTTGCCTTGAACTAATTAATATATATATATATATATATATATATATATATATATATCACGGATCGAAAATTAATATCGATCTATAGTATTTTAATAATAAGTTTCATGTATTTTGAATTAAAATGTTTGTATTTCGTATCCCTTCAATATTAATGGAGTAATATTTTGGTGTGAAAAAGAGTATATCGATATCCTCTTTGATTAAACGTTTAAAAAAATGACATTTGTGCACGTTGCGTATTAATTACTAAGTTATTTTCAATGGACTAGCCAAAATTCAGAAAAATATATGTACACACAAAGAACGTCCATAATCATGAATTATTTTTTTTGATGATCTTAAAACGCCAAAAAAGAAAAAAAAAATTGTGGTATATATTGTTTCTACAAATAAAATACTTTAAGTTAAAGAATAAATTTATCTTTTAAAAATAGAAGTAAATTTGTTTTAGGTTTTCTTTATTCGTTGGTGCACTCATTCCTTGGACTAACAACGCATTATATGTAGTGCATTTACTAAAAATATTATTATTATTCCATTGAAAAATGTTCAAATGAAATATATATTCAGACATTTATTTTGATTGAATTTTTGGAAAAAAGAAAAAATAGTAATGTTTTTATATGAAAAAAGAAAAAGGCGGATTAAGACATTATTTGTTTGTATTCAATAACTATAATTTCATTAATTAAGATTGTGAAATGTAGAGTTGAGTATATATTATTATATTATTTATTTATTTACTATATAAATATACATGAGTTCCTTCTTTGCAAGTTCTTAGTTTTGTTTATTTTATGTTCTCTGAGGGTCAAAAAAGTGCTATTAGATACTTAGCTTATGCTTTATAGTATTCAACTCACTATTAAAAACAAATTGGATTTAATAATGGACACATTTTATAGCTAAATAGTAAAATTCGTCGCTATAAATTTTTGTTAGCTACGAGTAAATCAAAGACGGACCATCAACGAAGTTCATAGCTAATTCCAGTTTTTTAATAATGAATGTTAATATAATTTGAATCAAAAGTTCAAAAAGATAAATTCAAAAATTTCTTGATTTCTTCTATAAAAAATATTTTATTTTGATAGAATCCATCCATCCAGACTTTCACCTTCCTTAGTGGTGAGGGTTTAGCCCACACCATACCATGTATTTTATTTAAGCAAAAGAATTCAAGAGGGATCAAACCTTGCCTCTAAGTTACATGGAGATACGATGGAATGTGAAGAATAAGAGAAAATAATAAAACCAACCTTGTGAATTATTTATTAACTTAGCTAGCTTTCTTTCTCTTATTATCTAAATTACAAGAGGTGATCAAACCTTACCTCTAGTGCAATCCATCTTATCAAAATATTTTTAAAAGGACTTTGTTTTATTTGATACTATAACAATATCATAGCTAATAAAAAATATATTAAGAAATTATAAAGTTATAAGAAAACAAATAAATTAATTTAAATTCGATATGAGTTTGGGGCTTTGGGCGAGTTAAACTATAACCCATTATTTAGTTTGTTTTGATCCATTCAAATTTAATTTAATTCATTCATTTAACACCTTTAATCTATGTTCTATATATTAGTACGTAACTTTTGTATTTTGACAATACAAAATAATTATATTACTTGTAAACTCAATTACTATAAGTTTATACACCAAAATGGGTTGGTGACCTAGTAAATATAATTTACTTCAAGTCAGTAACCCCACACTCAAAAGTGTAAAAAAAAAACAAAAAAAAAAACTTTACATTATAAGGGAATTGTGTACATATTTATTTTTACTTTTAAAAAAAAAAAATACAACGTGGACGAACTATGCGTGAAATATTTAATAAATTAATGAAATATAGAAGTGGTCTGGTCAAATTATATATGCATAGATCCTATACCCCAATATCTATGATGATTTTATTCTGAAATGGAAAAGGTGTTTGATTATATTCTTCTATCTTGTTGCGCCCACACGGCCAATTTTTTATTAAAGTTTTCTCAAATATAAATGTTGCTTAACGTCAAAAAGGTAAATACGAAATAATTTAATAGTAGCAAAGGTATGAATAGTCTCAAAATATATTTATGAATAAATTTTAGGGATATATTTAGTCTTTTTACCTATTAAAATCAAAATCAAATATGAATTTCGTTTTTACCATTCTAGATGAGGTATTGTTTGAATGTTCTAGTTCAGGGTGAAGAGTGCATAGATCTTGCTTTGGCAATGTTTTGGACAACATTTTTTCCTAGCAAAACTCTCTTCTTCTTTTTTTGGTGATGGTGATACTGGAATGATTGTATGTCAGGTGTGACGAATGTAAATTATTATATGTTATTCGCATGACTATACATACATATTTAACATAGACGTGAAATATAAATAATATATACATGTATGTTGTGTGTATGTTTGATGGTTAGAGTACGTATGACAATTAGAAATATGTATGTATGTAGAGACAGATCTAGAACTTCTAGAATGTGGGTGCAAAATTAAAAAAAAGAGAGGAAAGAAAAGTTTCAAGTAAGAATTAATCCCTATTCATTTAAGTAAAATAACAATATTTAATAAAGTGCACCATTAGTCTTTCGAGAGCATGAATGTCAGCATATATATATATATATATATATATATATAATATTAAATCATTGAGTTTATGGGCACCATAATTTGTACAATGAATCAGCTCCTGTGACTTGTATGAAGGCGGAATGACCTGAGAGACCTTTGTACTTGGCTCCGTTTGTCACCTGGACCCTTCTACTCACGATATTGCCAATTGAACACTTAAAGTTATAAAAACACAGTATTTTAAATCCCTCTGATCATGTGTGTCTCCCAATCGTGCTGATGTGGATAACACCTCACTATCCACATCAGAAATATATTGCCACATCATTTTATTAATTACAAATAATATTTTTTTAAAAGAAATCTCAAACTAATATCCAAAATCCTTTCTTTCTTGATTTCTTTCCATTTTTTCCTTCTTCCCATATTTTTCATCTATTTTGCTACTAATCATTCAGCGTTTTCGTTCCTAGTGATTTTTTTACGTTGAAGAGGAATTAGATATAAGCAAATGCTAATCGACTCAACTTCAGACGTCACTGATTACATCATGAGCGACGTCGAAAATGCTAATTACCATTTTCCTAATAATCATTATTTAGAAGCAGGTAATCTGGACTTGAAATTTCCAGATAAGAACCCCTACTTGACCCCTACTAATAAAAAAGACAAACTAACCCCTACCCCTAATTACCCCCTACACGATGCATTAAATGAAGGGAGGCCACCCCATACCCTCCAAAGAAATAACTTATGTGAGAAGCCTCCCCAAACGCAGCCAAATACATCTCTATCCATTATGGAACCTAATAAAAGCTTACACGTGGCTGTCTTAACTACCACTTCCATGGAAAACTCCTCTCCAGCTGTATTGGAGAGAGTCGAGGTGGATACTAAAGATACAAATCCAGATAATTCCTACCTTCCAAATACACAAACCGACCTTCCACAAAAAGATAAAAAAAAATAAAAAAGGACCCACTGTTGATATTCCTAGTACAAATAAATACACCCCATTAAATAATATGCATATTCCTATAGATTCTATTAGTATTGAATTTCCTATTATAAACTACAATGCCAAGGATCCCCTTTTCATCACAAATACGCCGTCAAGCTTCAACAAGACAAACTCTTCATACAAGCTTCCAAACTCACTTCCAAACAATGTCGAACGACCAACAAGTCCCCGACCTAGAGGACCAGGACCACCCTCTGAACAACACACCGATATATGCGACTCCAGCCCCTCCACCAAATGTGATACCCTCATCATGGCTGGAAATAAGCCTACAAGGTCACTCCATCTCCTTCAATGTGCTGATCGAAGGACGAGAAGTGGCCATTATAGTTCAGAACCAGACATTCCTAGCCCAGGTGGTGGGGGAGGGAATGAGGTTGGCCATGGAAGCATACAATACTCATGTATGGATGGCATCTATGCTCCACACTCCACTTCCTGTTCAAGTTCCACAAACTCCGTTAATCCATATCCCAACATGGGAAACTCCCGTACTCGATCCAATGGAGCAGAACCCAGCTGTGATGTCATTCCTCCCTCCAACAATGTCAAACCTAGGGATGGATCCTCTCTTCAACCCGTTGCACTTGTACCAGCAGGGAGCTCCCCCTCCGGTGTTGGTGCCAACCGGCTCTGTGGAGAGCTCGAACCAAGGACCGAACAATGTAGCTACCTCGTCCCAGGTACAGATCACTACCCCACCAATAATTCCAATATCAAATGCGAACTCTCCAGAAGTAGGGAAAAACTCTAGAAATGTTGAGGGAGACAAGAACGGAAATCACAGTTTTAAGAGAAATAAACATAATGGTCTACAAAGAAAAATACGAAAAGAAACTAATACTCATTTGTCATCCGAATCTCTTAAAAAGCTCGCTAGACATCAGACCACCGGTAAACTCACAGTTAGGGAATTATGTACTAGTTATGAATCCCACGTTGAGAGAAATAGGAAGGCAGGAGAGGCCGAGGAGAAACTTGCCACTAATAGTACCACCCAACATGATAGGATTAATGAATCTAATCATATGGAACTGTAGGGGGGAATAATCCGGACTTTAGGAGGAATTTCCGTTCAATGTTAGACTGGCATAAGCCACCTTTAGTTGCTCTCTTAGAAACCAAAATGCAAAACCATCAACCATTGCTGGAAGACTTCCCATTCAACAGAATGATAGAAGTCCCAGTAGTAGGAAATTCGGGGGGGCATTGTGGTTCTATGGGATGATAACATATTGGAGCTGGATGAAATTGCTACGACTTCACAGGAGGTACACGCCATCATCAAGGTACATAACTTAAATATTTCATGGCTTTTTAGTGTTATATATGCAAGTACTTATAGAAATATGCGTAAAATTCTATGGGAAAATATGCATAATATTAAAGATAATTTTGATGGCAAGTGGCTAATAGGGGGTGACTTTAACGAACTCCTACATAATTCTGGAAAAAAAAAGGAGGGAATCATTTGAATGCCTCAAGAGTAACGGATTTCCAAGAAGCCATCAATTACTGTGAACTAATTGATATGGGTTTCAAAGGAAGTCGATACACTTGGTTAAACAAAAGGTTTAAAAACAGAAGCTCTTTAATTTTTGAAAGATTAGATCAGTTCTTAGCTAATAACGAATGGTTACTGAGCTATCCAAATGCCCAAGTGCAACACTTACCTCGGACCCACTCTGACCATTGTCCCCTTTTAATGAATATGTTCAGTAATTGTGGGAACACTAGGGCCAGACCCTTTCGACTAGAGACTATGTGGACGTCACATTCGGATTTTATTAAAATTGTGAAACAAGTGTGGGATAAAAATAAAAGCCTTCTGGGGGTATTGTCAAGTTTCGAATCGGAGGTAACAGGATGGGCCAAATCAACATTTGGTGATATTTTCCAAACAAAAAGGAGGTTGCTGGGAAGGCTACAGGGAATTCAATCCTCTCCAAACTACCCTGGTAGCAACTTCCTCCTAGACCTAGAAAATAGACTTATAATCGAATACAATGAAATCTTAAAAAGAGAGGAAGAATATTGGAAGCTCAGGTCCCGAATAAATTGGTTAGCACAAGGCGATGCAAATACTAAGTTCTTCCACTCTTCAACCCTAAATCGCCGTAGAAGAAACAAAATCTTGTCCTTACAAATAGACGACGGCAGTTGGTTAAGCAATCAAAATGACATCCTAGAGTTCACCACCTCTTACTTTGCCAACTTGTTTAACTCTAACCATAACCATTCCCCTAGATGCTTTGTAACTCAAGACCATTCTTTATCCAGAGAAGATCTTACCTCTATGGGTGACACCTTAAGTGAAGGAGAAATTGCACTGGCAGTTTTCTCTTTCAAGCCACATAAGGCGCCTGGGCCGGTGTCCATCCTTTCTTTTACCAAAAATACTGGTTAACAGTAGGACATTCGGTAATAGAATTCTGTAATAAAACATGGGCAGATGAATGCATCAACCCAGAAATTAACAGCACAAATGTGTGCCTTATACCTAAAAAGAAGAATGCTTCGAACCTTAAAGATTTTAGACCCATTAGCCTTTGTAATACCACCTACAAGATAATTACTAAAATCATAGTTAACAGAATTAAACCTATTCTTCACAAAATTATTGGCCCCTGCCAGGCAAGTTTCCTTAAGAATAGGCAGGCTACCGATAACGTTATTATTGTTCAGGAGATTCTAAATCACTTTTAAAAAATGAAGGGACAGTACGGAAATATGATATTAAAGATAGACCTAGAGAAGGCCTTTTACAAGTTAGAATGGTCTTTTGTGAAATATACCCTGCATTTTTTCAATTTTCCCCTAAAGATCATAAACCTCATAATGTCTTGCATATCTTCTAGTAAGATTGCAATCTTAATTAACGGTACTACAACAAAATATATTACACCAAACAGAGGATTTAGGCAAGGGGACCCTATGTCCCCTTACTTATTCATTATGTGTATGGAGGTACTTGCAAGGAGAATTAATAGCCAAGTACTCCAGAAAGTGTGGAAACCTGTACGAATCGCAGGAAAGGGACCTAAACTGTCCCATCTATTCTTTGCAGATGATCTAGTACTTCTAGGAAAAGCAGAACTTGAAACTTGCTTGGCGATAAAAACCACAATGCAAGATTTCTGCTGTATGAGTGGACAGAGTATAAACCATGCTAAATCAAAAATAATTTTCTCTAATAACTGTAGTAACTCACTCAAACAATCCCTATCGGTAGCTATAGGAATCCAAGAAAGTAGCAACTTTGGGAAGTACCTTGGGTTCCCTATTTTTCACCAAAAGCCCACAACTAGGGATTTCCAATTCATTATAGATAATATGCAGTCAAAGTTAGCTAGTTGGAAAACAAAATTCTTGAACATAGCTGGTAGAACCGCGTTAGCAAAATCATCCCTTAATAGCATCCCAACGTATATAATGCAACTAACTAAGTTGCCTGCTTGTATCACGAAAAGGGTGGATCAAATCCAGCGTAATTTTATCTGGGGGTCTACGGATATTAAAAAAAAGCTTCACCCCATTAATTGGAACTTAGTTACGACAAGCAAAAAAGATGGTGGTCTAGGAGTCCAAAGATATAGCATAAAAAATAGAGCCATGTTAGCAAGACTAGCATGGAGGGTATTTAAAAACCCAAATTCCCTATGGGCAAAAACGCTCCTAGACATTTATACAAAATCAAATGGTCTAAGGAATAACTCAAACCATAAAAAACGAAAAAGTTCCTACTGGAAAAACATTATAAACGGATGGGAAGAGTGCAAAGAATGCACTCATTGGCTAGTCGGGGAAGGAAAACAAATAAATTTTTGGACGGATTCATGGATCCCTAACTCCACGACGCTAAGAAACATGTTTAGTGACCCCCTTCCTATGGAAGAATCGGAGAGGTTAGTTAATTCAGTCATTACAGGGGGGCAGTGGAAGCTTGAGAATATTCCTTACCCTTTACCACAAAGTGTCATTTATGATATTAAACAAATTAACATCCCCCATATCCCAAATCCAAAAGATAAGCCTTCTTGGGCACTTACAGCTAATGGGTCCTTCACCACATCCTCAATGTATCATCATATTAAGGGAAAATAAAAACATAAAGTTACTTCCAACAAGGAATTTAACTGGATCTGGAAACTTCAGTGCCCGAACAAAATTAAATTCTTCCTCTGGCTTAGCAATCACAGGAGACTACCGACAAGCCATCATCTACACATGATTGGGATCAACATTAGTCCTAACTGTCATATATGTGGAGATGTAGAAACCGATACGCATATATTTGTAGAATGCCCCAAATCATTAAAACTCTGGGAAAAATTAGGCCTAGTCGATCAGTTAAAACCTATCCTAGACAAGAGAGAAACAGACTGGCTCTCTACCATTAGGAAAATTAAGAATTTTACCATACACCATAACATTGATTGGAATTATGTTTTTCCTTACTATGTATGGAGCATCTGGTTGAACAGGAACTATAATTTCCATAATGGAAAGAAAGACGAAATCTTAACTTCCTTACCGCTAAGCAGAGCTTTAGAGTTCTTCTACCTAGGTTTGAAGGACAACGTTGGAAACAAGACTAGAACTAATCTAAAGTGGGTGGCACCAGAAAATGGCTTTAAACTAAACACGGATGGTTCTTTTAATTATCTCACAAGGAAGAGGGGAGCAGGAGGAGTTTTACGGGATACTAGGGGTTCATGGATAACAGGGTTCTCAGCAAAAACAAACGTTATGAATGCGCTCCACGCTGAAATTTAGCTCTCCTAATGGGATTCAGAATGGCAGATAGACACAAGTTAACACCACTTCAAATAGAAACAGACTCATTAGACACCTTTGTGTTGATTTACGAAGGAAACGATTCTTTTTCTAATATAATCATTGAATGCAGGGCATTGCTCCAGAGGCTGGCGAACCCTCAGATCACCCTTAGACGCAGGGAGCAGAACCAGGTGGCTGATAGATTAGTGAAAGAAGCGGTTAAGCTAAAGGAAAACATAGATTTTGTGGAATGGTTAGCTCCACCCATGTTCATCATGAAGAATATCGATGCGGACAAGGAGGGAGTAACATTTATTAGGCATGACATGCCACCTTCATCACCGATTAGTTTAACTCTAGTTGATAATGTAGAAAGTATTCCGGTTTTTGTAATATGGAGCGGCCAGCCACTTCTTTGTTCAGCACGAATAATATAGATGCTGGAAAGAAGGGAGCAAATTTTCAGACCTTTGACATGCTCCCTCCATCCTCGGATAGTACAGACTTAGTAGCTAATTTACCTAGTATTCAAGCTAATTGTAATGCTTCTAGCCACCTGGATTGTATGGATGCATATTATATATAAATAAATTAACTCATTTTCAACCAAAAAAAATGATATAAGCAAAGCTTTGTTATGCTTTTGATTATAAATTTTGCTATTTTAATGGTGGTGAGAAATAAAGTGAATCAAATGGAGGATAAGAGAAAGAAGAGAAGCGGACCAAAAATGGGTCATTATAGAAAACTCTTCAAAAATGCTCTCAATAAAATTGCCTTACATTTAGAAATAATCTCAAACATGTCTTTCAAAAACCCATCTAAAATCCGCATCTATTTTACAATTTAGAACCTCTTTTTTCCCCTCTCTTTTACCCAAATCTAAATAAATATCTTTTTTTCGATCATTATAGAACTCTCAAATGAAAGGTAGCATATGAGAAGAGAAAAGAGGAAGAATTGTGGGTAAGAGTATTTGAAGAGATTGAAGAAGATGTGTGTGTGGTGATGGTGGGGGTTGGGTGAAATTATGAGGAGGAAGAAGAAGAAACGTACATCATATTGGGAAATGGGTTTTTTTTAATTGTTATATTTTTCTTTTAATTCTTTTTTAAAAAAAATTAAATAGTTATCTTCACTTGCTTTTAAACGTGTGTAACCACTCTCTTGACGTGTGTAACGACTCTCTTGATCTGATTCAGCAAAAAAACACCACATAAGCTTATTCAACGGTCAAAGGGGTTTAAAATAGTGTGTTTTAATAACTTTAAGTGTTCAGTTGGCAAAGTCGTGAGTAAAAGGGTCTAGGTGACAAACGGAGCCAAGTATAAGGGTCTTTCAGGTCATTCCGCCTTGTATGAATGATAACTAGGGACATTAATAGTGCAATCTATAAAGAGAAAATTTAATAAATAGCAAAGAGATTAAACTTAATTACGCCTCATAGCTACAGTTTGTCTAATTACACTCCATAGCTATAGTTTCGTGTATTATGTGTATTTATGTTTGTATATTTCTCTTGTCAATATACAAACAGAGTAAGTATATACAAATTGTGTATTTATACATTTAGGAATATTTCAGAACTCCATTTGTATATTTTGCTTGCCAATATACAAACATAGTAATTTATTGTGATTTTTACATAACTTATACAAATCAAATGTATCAACAAATCGTATACAAATAGCTAGGGTAAGCAGATACAAATTCTGAATTTATACTATCAAGAATCAAATTATATAAATTTTGAATTCATACAATTAGAAACCGAATAACAAAATTAAAGAACATGTAGCAGCAAATTATAAATATTTGAAACTGTAGCTAAATTAAATAATATGCTATAAATGTTTGTCATTTTTTCATTTATAAATATTTCCTTCTTGTAAATCACCATATTGCAGCCTAGGCTAGCTTCTCAAGGCCCACTCCATTCCATTTCCTCTTGTAATTGGTCCAGTTCAAGAACTACTGGGCTTGCTCCAAGTCTCTTGTTCTATCCATTGTCTTAATGAGATAAAATTGATCAAATGGTAGAGCTAAAATGATTGATTGATTGCTATAATAACACGGTGCGGATGAATTTTGCAGTCAAACCTCGATATAACAATTATTTGTTATGATAATATTTCACTATAACAATCTAATTTTCTTTAGAACAGATTTTTCATGATATATTTTACTCATTTATAACAATATTCTACCTATTACAATAGTGAATTCATTATAGCAACACACTCATTGTAAAATTAGATGTCTATGATAATCATACTCAAATATTACGTAAAAAAATATATTATGTATAAAAATAAATATTCAAATATTCATGGTAATTATCACTATTGTAATGCATATAATAAATTTCAAATATGAGTATCTCAAATGTTGCTCGTCACTTATAGTCATAAATTCACACTAGTGTTTTGACTTTTTATATTCATATTCTTTTTTATTAAATTGGTTAACGAATACATTCCTTCTTTATATACACCATCATTAGTTTTTGTATTATTTATTTATAACAGTTTGGTCTAAATGTTACATGTCACTGTGTGAGTATACATATAACATCACCAAGGAAAAATTATGTGACTTGGAAAACATTGTGAGTTTACTATTTAATAAGGGTGATTATAGTTTAATATAGTTTGCTATTAAATATGGGCCACACCTACTTTGTATACTGAATCAAAAATGATCTTCTCGGCTTTTGTATACTCATTTATTCAAACACAATTTTATCTATCCTCTCCCTATTCCCTAATTCTCTCATGAAATCACTCATACACATCCAATTTGAATTTCAAAATTTACTCCCTCCCTCCTAATAGTGATTTCACTATTGTAGGTATTTGTCCAAATTTTTGTTGGGTTTAACACAAGATTTTGCAGGTAGCCGTCCAAATTTTTGCTGGGTTTAACGCAAGATTTTGGAATCAACGCAGGATCTATTGCAAAATCTAGAGAAATTGAAGAGGAAAAATTTATTCAGGAATTGAAATCCAATAAACAAAACGATCCAATGACATTGCAGCAAGTTATCAATAATGTTAAGGCAAGCGACATCAAAAGAGTTGAAGGGGGAAAGGTGGTTCATTAGATCTTGACAAATCTAAAGAACCACATGTATTCGTATATATCTTAAATGTATATAGCAATTTGTATATTTATTAGTTATTATTTATACACATACAAAATTGTGATTTAGTTCCATATATACATAACTATATTGAGGTGTATTTATATATTTGTATATTTAAATCATATGTTCATATACGTATACAATCTATAATTATATACAATTACAAATAGTTCTATCTTTTATACAAAATTACAAATATTTGTATATTTATGCAGATGCATAAGTAGTAATTAATTTGTATAAATATTGATGTTAGTATCGTAGTAGAACTAATGATGTGTAAATACACGCAACTGATTTAATAAAGATGATGCAGAATACTTATGTTTTTACCTAATGAATGTATTGGAATATATTACGTATGGATGATCACTAAAATTTTATTTTCCTACAATAAGGTTACTAAACTACTTTTGGATTAAAAAGTTAGGATGGTCGCTAAATTTTTAATTTCTTGCAATAAAGTTCGTAAATTATTTATGTAATAAAAAAATCATTCATTCAACTTTACTATGAAATAGTATAATGAAGATAGCTAAAAATAAATTTAATAAAAAAGTCACATTGCCTAATTGCCATAAAAATCACTAGGCCAAAAAAAAATTAAGAAGATATGGCTCTACAACGAACATAATATTTTCTTTGATACTTAGGCAAAATCGAAAATCTTTTTATAATAATTTTTTATACTTTTTATGATAATTAAATTTAATTAAGTTATAACTTTCTTGTTATGAAGAATAACTTCTAACTTTTTTGCGATAAATTAAAAGTTGAGAGACATATAGGTAAACCCTTTTTCAAAGGATGGATCATAATCTAATTAATAAAAGTTTAATATTCTTAATTATTTGAGGTTAATTTAGTAAATTAGACAAAAAAAAGTGCCTATAAAATTTTAATATTGTTAGGATAAAAATATCATTATATAAACTATCATACAAGCAAGTGGATCAAACAGCTTTTCTAAGCCTTAAACTCAACAATGATGAAAGTTAAATCAAGCATCAATATGGGTGAGAAGGAATAATCAAATACAATGGAAAAAACTATTTTTGGCATATTGTCACGGACTTAGACTCCAATTAAGCACTTCGTGCGAGACTTGACAACTTACTCATAAATTTTTCACCATCTTGTAAGCTTAAGTAAGCTTTTTTCATGAATTTCTAAAAAGACTTTTATATTGCTTGTAAGAATACTTGTTTTTGGTTGATGTCATTACAAATGAAAGTCCCTCTATTTATACTACTCAATAAGGGCTAATTTACAAATATTAATTATGTACAAGTCCTTATTCGACAACTCTCTACACAACTAGAAGATTTCAAAGACCTTCCATGCAAATCTATGAAATTCTAAGGTTTCCCAAGAAATTCACCTTATATTTCTAGAATATTCCACCAAGGACTATTGTTCTTTCAATGTAAGCACCACATAGACAACCTATACAACGTGACACCTAAGTGGTGTGATAACATGGTGGATCATCACACTATGCTATGAAACTTGGACAAGGCATGCAACAATATGACAAAAGTTGTTGCATTCCTTTTGAAATTAGAATAGTGCATAACCAAAGGCAACAGAATAGACCCACATTGTATCTTTTTACCTATCAACAAACCATGAATGCTCAATAATTCAAATAAGATAAAATAAAAATTCTTTCAAAAAAATCTCAATTTCAAAATGTGTTAAAGTCACAAATTCAATCAACTCTTCTTCATCTAAATTTATATTACATAAAAAGAAGTATTTGAAAAATCTAGAAAAAAATTCTGGTGATAATTTTTTTTTTCAATAAGAGTATCTGGCATATCAGCGAGACTCTCCATCTAATATGTAGCAATAATTTTTTGTTGGAACATAAATATAAAAACTAATGCTTTCTCAAAATGCAATATCCCAATGTAGTAACTACAATATTATCAAAATGCATACCCTGGCTAAAAGAGATATATAGTGATGGAACGGAAACTCATATGATTGCCAAAAGAGATATCGGAAATTGTTAAGTCAAAGAACTCATAACTTAAACCATCCAAATGTTGGATCAACCTGAACATGTGATTTGAAACTTTCATAAATATAATATTTTCATTTATTACAACCTAGCATTTAATAAAAAAAATTAAGAAAACAAATCATTATTAATGAGTTTATTGATACGTTGATACGAAATAAAGAAAAATAATTTTATCGGATGAATTCATCAAATTGATTGTGTGTGTTATAGAGATTCAAAGGTTCAAGAGTCGAAAGTTTTCAAAAATATTATTTTTATTAAATAACTAGTTAGTCATAAGTATTTATAGTTTATAGTTTGTATGCAAAAATTCAGTATCTTATTATATAATTTGGGTAAGATTTTTTCAAATTGATAAAATATTAGCCATTTATTGCAATATAATGACTTGATTCTTATTTTCAAAAATCTTATTTGTAACTAATAAGTTATAAGTAGTTTAATTCAATATTCTAAATTACCGAACAAAGTTCTACTATTATTTATCTAAAACTTAAAATTTTGAATAATTTTTTTACTACATTACTAATAATATCATGACTTTATCAGGAAAAAATGAACTTTTCTAAATTCTGATTGTAATACATGTTGTAGTATTTTTATAGTGGTAGATTCGTTGTCGAAAATTAACAATTATTTATAATTTGAGATATTGAAATAAATACTTGATTATATGAAAATAAGATTTAATACATTCATATTTCATAACTACACAAGAAACTTATAAATTTTTTATATTAAAAAGACTTGAAAATGATATTTAACTCCCTAAAATATATATTCTTTCTAATCATCATAAATAAAGTTTCATTTTTTAAAAATATTTAATTAGATTGAGTTGCTCAAATAGGTGAGCAAATTAAGTCAAATTTATCTCTCATTAATTAACATAACTTAATCCGTTGGTTCTGATTTTTTTCTTATTCTAGTTTTTCCCTTTTTTGATGAATATTTTATATATTATTTTAAATTCCACTTTTTAAAATTAATTATTTTTATTTTTCCATAAAATGTAATGTTATTAATACTTAATAGGATATCTTATTATGTTTTGACTTCAGACCACTAATTATATTATGTCCCGGTACAACAATATTGATGAAAATGAATCGAGAGAAAACTATAGTTTCCATTATCAACAATTTCCATAATAATAATAATAAAAAAAAAACATGGCTTTCTTTAGAGTCCAACCAGACAAGAAAGAAAACTAATTTTTTTTTTGGTTTTCATCCGGTGTCTGGTACCTACATTGGAGTCCGACTAAATTTGAATTCACACTTGAAAGTCCTACATTGAAGGTAAAGCGCTCCCTAACAAAGGCGACTCCATACCAAGGAGGCTCGAACCCGAGACCTCTTGGCTAAGAATAAAGTAGTACTTATTACTACTCCACCACAATCTTGATTGGTGAAAGAAAACTAGTTTAATTAGCTACAACCATATAGCTTTGGCATTAATAAGCATTTGTTTAAGAGAGCCATTAACATGAAGGGAAATAACATCTTTTGTTGATCCAACAAAGTGTCCACCAATGAAAATAGCTGGAACACATGGATTACAACCTAGACTTCTCAATGCCAATGCCATTTCATTGCCTCTTGAATCTTGATCAAGTTCATGTATTGCTGGGCTTGCTCCTAGTTCATAAAATAGTGCTTTGATACTATGACACATACAACATGAACTCTTTGTGAATATTACTGCTGCCCTCTTTGATGACAAATCTCTAATCTTATCCATATTAAGTTTTCTTATAAGATGAGCTCAACGAGAACAGAAAAAAATCTCGTGTAGAACAGAAGGAAGTAGAATGATGATGTTAGTGTTGTAAGGTTTAGTGATGTTTGAGGTTATTTATAAGGGATTCTTGATAGGTACTCCCTCCATCCCTTTTTAGTTGTCATGTTGCGCTTTTCGAAAGTCAATTTGATTAATATTACATTAATTCGACATTTTAAACTATAAATTTAGATATTTCAAAAACTATATACGAAAAGTACTATAAATTGTAATTTTTTGCAAATGTTAGTCAAAGTTTTCATCGTTTTGACTCTAAAAAAAGAAATCATGACAACTAAAAGGGGACGGATGGAGTATATGGATTACATTGCTTATAGTTATCTAGAAAAAGGCAAAATACTCAAAGGCCAAAAATACTAAAGTTAGCTAAAAATGAAACAGAGGAAATTCATTAAAGATATTTATTCTTAAAACTAAAGGAATCAAATAAGTATTGAGAACTTAATTAACAAAAAAAAAAATAGAAAAAGTGTTAGCACTTTGATTATGTTCTTGATTTTGCCCACTTGTGCTTACCGACCATAACCATAATACCTGAACCCCTTCAATGTCCGTACAAACTATATCACTATTTTGAAGATTTTATTCCTTTAATTATTTACTTAATAAACTAACTCTTATAATTCACTGGGAAACTTTCGGTGATAAACTATGACTAATGGAGACGTTTGGTATGCGGGATGGGATAAATAAAAATATCTCATGAAATTAATTATTTTCACTTTCTATATGAAATGGTGATCATACCATTTTATTACAAATGATGGAATACAATAATCTTGGAATTACCTAATACTTCAAACTGTTGAGATTATAATTAACTATTAAAAAATGTGTTTTCTCTAATAACTTAAGCTTTTAGATGAGATGGTCACACACTTCAACATGGTATCAAAGCAGACAAAGGTCTTGAGATCGAATCTCATCGTCACTCATATAAAAAAAAGACGTACTTGATCTATAAAAAAGAATTAGACTCTCACGTGAGGGAGCATGTAGACTGTAGTACTATTAATTTAGTATGTCAAGAATAAAGATGTTTAGATATTCTAAAGACATTAATGCTATTATATGAATAGATGTAGAAGAATAATGTCGAATAAAATATGCTCTATAATTATTTAATGCATGCATACGAGAATATATAAAACTTATTTGAGAAGATTTTTGAGCAGTGTCAGATAACAACTTAACAGGTTCATTCACTAGATTCAAATTAAAATAAAATAAAAAAGTTGTAATATTCCTCTAAAATACAAATTTTACACGTTTGATTGTGAAATTCTATGGAATCAAAGAAGCTAATAATTGAAAATATAGATTCCTTACGTCTTCCAAGTTGAGATTTTTCATGTTACAAAGTTAAATAACTTGTTTGAAGGATCTTATAAATATATATAGCTGATGTGTAAAAGATGAGAGCTTATCCAATTTGTTCTCACAAATATTCTTTAATTTATTCACCTTTGGACCCATGCAAGTTGTTTGTGTCACAATGTCACACATTGTTCGATCTAAAAGTTCATTTCTATCGTAATGAAGGATTAGGGGCGGGGCTACATTCAATGAAAAGGTCTATAGAATAATCCCGGTTCGATCGAAAAATCATATTGTATAGTTATTCACAAGTCACAAATTCAAATTACAAATATAATAGTGTTAATGTGTTATACTCTAGCTCCGCGGGAGTAGAGTTAATTAAGGTTGTATTGAATTCTCTTTAGACTCTACTTGTGTGATTACACTGGATATGTTGTTGTGTTATTATGCATAGGTAACATGGTAAAAACTTATTATCAGCATCTAGTGAGTATACACCAAACCACACAACTTAACCACGGTTATGTTATAAATAATTAATTAACAAGAATGTGTAATTGTTGAAGAGTCTCACATTGAACGAAAAAGAATTGGTGGTCCCTTTAATATGATTTGAGCAATCCTCCCTATTATGAACTAGCTTTTGGGGTTGAGATAGGCTCAAGATCCATTTTTCTATACATTCAATGTATATATGTGAATATATAAGTATGTATTCATTGATTTAGTGTAAATATCGGGTACACAAATACTCTTGTGACATTATTAGTTATCTTAGGTGTGAAGGAAAGATGGGAATCAAAGTAAGAAGGCGAAAAAGAAGAAAACATGAAGAATCCGGGCTAGTAGCTAGGTGGATATATATGCATCTTTGCTTCCCCTTTTATTTGTGGAAAGAGATGCTACTTGTTTGCATTCCCAAAAAGATTCTTTAGAGAAAAAACTCTTCATAAGATTATTAAGCCAACAATATTATTGCATGAAGCATGCAGGCAAATAATATGTAATGTAAGATGTATCTAGAGTAATTATTGATCTTTATTTAAGTTAATTAAGTTTTCTGTGACTAATTTAGTATTTAGTTTTAAAAAATTAGGTACGAATTTATGTTTTTAAATGAGCTAGTTGTTAATTTTTGGAAGGTTCTCTCTATAGTTTGAAATGATTACATTTTATCGCACTATTTAATAATTTCTTATCAAATTTCAAGTCAGATACATGTGAATCACACTATATACATGTATTTGGGACACCAAATGCGCAAGCGAGATGGGAGGGAGATGAGTGAGATTTGGCTACGTATCCCAGTTAAATGAGAATAACAACTCGATACTCTGTAAATACATGTATCTGGGATACCAGATACGCGAGCGAGATATGCAAGACGGGAGGGAGGGAGGCAAGTGAGATTTGTCTATGTATCCCAGATACATGTGAATCCACTTGGATAGTGTATCTAAACCAAAGTACACCTAATTTTGAGCTCATGTATCACGAGATACATGTATCTGCACGTATCTGGACACACCAAAATATGATAAGATTCGTAAAATATTACAAACTAGCGTGTATCTAAGTAATGAGTTGTTAAACATGTAGTGAAATTTCGGTAAGTTACAAATAAAAATTCGAGGCCCATGTTGAAGAAATGTCGAGAGCCTGAACCCTGATCTAGTCAAAGCCCAATATGCAATAGTGGTAACATACTCTTTTTTGGACACTTTTCTTAATTGTGTTCAATTTTTTTATGAAAGACTGAATTTATATTTTATATTGCTCAAAGGTATATGTTTCTTAATTTGTGCTCACTTCATATATATTTAACAATATTCAAAGTTCGACTTCAAAGCATTTGTTTTACCAAACTCGACAATTCATTGTTGGATCTGAGGGGTGTTGAACAGGATTGAGTTGAATTTGAACGGATTAAAATGATTGGATTGATAACAGATTAATTATTTGGGTTAAAATGAATTGGATCACAGGAAAGTTCTATTTCGGCACATTTTTCATCAATAGACAATGTACATCATTGTATATCACACACATTTTTATGGATATACAATAATATACATGACACAGATACATTGATATACAATATATTGGAACTTGCCTCTTGTTTTTAAGAAGAATGTAGTGAAATTTTGGAAGGTTTTCTAGTTAAATGGTGTATTATTAACTGCTGATGTATTCAGGAGTCCAGTGATGTATTCAAAATTCATAAATTTTAAGGAATTTTTATAATTTGAAAGAGAATAGGAAAATAATGTAATTAGCTCTTAACAGTATGAGATTTATGTAAACTATCCTAAATTTAGAAGTTAGATACTATATGGTTAATACATGTGAGCTAGAGCAGGTTCTTTATTAGATCAATGCATGCATCAACTCTAAAAATATTGAATCCAATTAAATTGTGATTGGTGACCTAAAGTATGTGATTATATAGAGAATCCAATTTAAACATGAAGCATTCCCTTTTTTTTCCAATTAAAATTGTCACCAGAGAAAGAGGATGCATCAATTCCCCAATAGTAGATGTAAGCATTCCCTTTATAATACTGTTTTATTCGGGAATTTATGAAAGTAAGTATTTTCATCTTAGTCTATAATAGTGCCTATTTCTTTAATATTTTTATCTTTAGGAGAGATTTTTTAACGGATGACAATTCGGTTCTCTAGACCCATCTGCCACCTTGTGTCTTTGATGAACGTGACTAAGACTCAATCAATCTTAGCTAAAGGTCCAATTTATACTATCGTTTAGATAGCGTGGCAAGTTAGGTTATATAAAGATATTGAAATAGTGTAATTAAGTTAAGTGATGATGTGGAGCAAAAACCTAAAACCTTAAATTTTAATGTTGAAGTGACATAACTAAGATCAATTAAATCATTACTAATTTATCGACATGTCAAATACCAATAAAGGAGGTTCAATAAAGTTAGAAAGTGTTACCATCACCATGAAATTCAAGAATATAAGTTCAGAATCAAACTGCGTTTCAAAAGGGTAAACCACTTATTTTTTCAAAAAAAATATTTAAATCACCCAATTGGAAGTACAACATAGTAAACCAATATATAAAAACTATATACCATGTCATAAATTTGAATCAAGATAGAAAGGAAACTAAATGAGAGTGACTAAAAGAGTCTATGACATTATATATTATATATATAATTTCTTATTACAATGCTTGAGACATTAAGGACTCTTGTTTGATAAAACAGAGTTTTCATTGAGCATATTACATAAAAGATGCTCAATTCCACAAACATTGAGAAAACCAAACTTACTAGGTGTTAATATGCACTTTCTACAAGGTGGAGTGTAGTTTCACCCGCATATTCGACGTGAGTCTGAACTAGTCATGCCAGTAAATATTGAATACCAAATATATAAACCAAAAAAAAAGTGTATATACACTATAGCCAAAGAGCTTTAGCTTTCATGAGCAGAGGAACAAGATTTCCCTCTAGATGTAGACTCATGATCTCATTCGCACCGCCAATTAATTCTCGTCCAATGAACACTGCTGGCACGCTAGGCCTTAGGCCTAGCATCAGCAGTGCTCGTTCGACTTGTAGCCCATTGGGAAGCTCATCCAATTCATATACAGTTAAGTTAGCACCAAAACTTGATATGAGTGTCTTTATTGTGTGACACATACAACACTTGTTTTTGCTAAACATAACCACTGGCTTTTCAGCTACCATTTTCTTCACTGACTCCATTTTAATTATTGGAAAAAAATTATTAATGTAATATAAGAGGAAAATGATAAGTTGTTGAAGTGATGATGAATTTAAAACCCCCCTTGAAGCTATTTATATACTAACTAAAATAGTGACATGGTGAAGATTCAATATGCTTCCTTTATACCCCCTCCACCAACACACACCAATAAATTAAAAGGAAAGAATAATTTTAGATAAGGAGTTGAAACTGTTAGGTTCTTGATACTACCTGTCTTTAAAGTGTCCCAAAAAAAAATTAAAAAAATCCGCCATGAAGTATGGAGGTTAGTATGTGAACTTTGTTACATGTGCTTTTCCAATTAAGAATAAGCTATATGGTAAATAGAGTTAAGTTCTATGTACCTAGCTAGAGCTTACGCTACAACAAATAAAGGATTTTGTTGCAATTATTTAGTGAGAATAATATAATATGAATATATTATAACCATCACTTTATACAAATGTAGCTAAAGTATCTAGTGATTCTGGATGCAATGTCATTAACTTAAGTACTGCTAAATATTTTTGCGACAATAAATATTATTGATGAAAGAAAATATTTGTTAACGCTAAATTAAATATCTCTTTTGTTATAGTGTTAATACATCGGGCAAGGGAGCTAAAGATATGAAAAGGTGTTTAATTGAATATCTTTTAATTAACTCGGAAATCACACTATACAAGTAGGGCAAATAGTTTTTTTGTTTCTTTGTATATATAAGCTATGGAAAAATCCTTTTTGCCAGAAAATTTGGTCAGAATAGTAAAATAACATATTTCATACTATGTTATTTTACCTTTTTGAATATTTACACCATTTTAACTTTAATACCTTTTAATTTTAAAAAATGGAAAAAAGATCAGTTTATTTTAAAATAAAAAGGATATTATAGACTTTTCAAATTTCTGGCCAAATTTTCTGGTCATTTAGCATTGCCCATAAGCTATTTAATCTCCATAACATAGAAACTCAACATTTTAATTTATATTTTTGGAATTTTGTTATTAAGATTTTTGGCTTGCTACTAAGTAAATAGTCAAATTGTCATTTTCACACCTATGTTCATTACAAAAAAATTCACCAGTCAAATAATGTTAATAACCTCTTCATGAACAATTAAATTCTTGGTCTAAAAAAAGGGGTTTTGCAATCAATAAACTTAATTATTGTAAAAAAAAAAAAAAGTATTATAAGGATATTAATGGAATTGATGATGTTGTGACAAACCCATGTTGTATTCTTAGCAATGAGGAAAAAGATATTTGATTTATCCACTAATGATATTCTTGGAAATGATTTAAAAAGGTGATTTACCTTTTTAAGGAAAATAATGGTTGTTATTCGTTAAATAAGGTGGCTTATCTGTTCTCGACGTTTCATTTTACTTGATCTTTGTTCAAAAATAGATATTTCATTAAACTTGTTTAATTTAACAAATCAAGAAAATAAGATTAACTTAATAAAACACACATTTAATTAATTTTTTCTTAATGGGTATATCAGATTAAAAATTTATTTTAAAGTGTATCAGATTAACAGTGGTCAAATGACAAGTAATACGAAAAGGATAGAGCAATTTCCCTAACACATGTTGCACTAAATGCTGGGCTATGAGATATTTTCCACTAATTCACAATCATAGGAGAATTAAGATATTAATAATTCACAATGAATAGTATTATATTGTTCCTAATTATCATCATGTGATTCTATAATTCGTTTTATAAGATGCTTATTTAGGAATTTTATTAGGTCGGTTATTTTGTCGACAAAAAAAAGATGTCCATTCTTTTCATATTAATTACTCAATTAATTATTATATTTAATAATTGATATTTGCAAGATCAGAGATTCTTTAATTAACTCATTTTCAGAGATTATGACTTTATGAGATAGAGACTTGAGATTTCTTTTTTTTGGAGCTGATTGTTTTGCTTTTGGCATTTGAATAAAGCTAATTAAAATAATTGTAAGATGCTATGTTTGATAATTAAGGATATATTTTATTTTTGGAGGAACATCGGGTTTTAAATAGTTCTTCTTTGTATGATTATTATAAATTATAAAATATTATTATGTTTGATAAATGGTTAAAAGTATTTGTAAGAGTGGCAATTAAGGGTGTGTTCGGCAGGAAGGAAAATATTATTTCCAAAATATAAGATGGTTTTTAAGTTGTTTTCTTGTGTAAGGTATAGATACAAAAAAGGGAAAATTGTATATAATAGGAAACTATTAATTCAAATTAAATGCTATAAATATAGTTTGATTTAATTGTACCTCATAGCAAACTATTGCTATTTCACCTCTCTCTTGGTGAATCTCGCTCGCCACTCTCGTTCTCTCCCTCGCCTCTCTCATTTTTTATACAAACGCAAGTGTATAAAGTGCGTTTGTGTTTGTATAAAGCGAGAGAAAATTGTATATATACATATATTTTCGTTCCCCTCTCCCAGATCTCGCTCGCCACTCTCCCAAATCTCGCTCTCTCACTC
>NW_006239219.1:550925-558131 GCF_000226075.1 Solanum tuberosum | reverse complement strand
CTCACTCGCCTCTCTCACTTTATACAATTGATCTTTTTGTATATGTATACCAAAGGAGATTATACAACTGCTTTCCTTTGTATATGTATAGCGAAATATACATATTTATGTTTGCTATAGAGCGCAATTATGCAAACTTTGCTATAGCATATATATGAATTTTGTGTTTGCTATATGTGAAAGTTGCTCTACAAAAAATACAACAATATGGTTTATCATATAACACACATAGATATACGCAAATATACATGATACACTAATATACATTAAAAAAATATGCATGAAAGATATACGCATATATTGGAAATATGGCATCTACCCGAAAATATGACATCACTATGTATGATGTATCATATAATTATTTTTTTATTTCCACATATATAAATACCAGTGATACATTAATATACAAGATGGGTTGAGGTTGATCCCGGATCAGGGTTGAGATCGGGTCTCTCGTTGGTGTTAAGTTCAAATCTTGGGTCCAAGGTTGGGTCTCGTTTTGGTATTGAGTCTCAAGAGTCAAGTCTTGGGTCTAGTTCGGGTCTCAAGTCAGGATCAGGGTCGGATCTTGAGTCCCAAGTCAGGTCTTGAATCCCAAGTCAGGGTCGGGTTTGGTTAGGGTCTTGAGTCGGGGTCAGATCTTGCAATTGGGTCTAGCTAGGGGTGTATGTCGGGCCGATCTTGGGCTTGATTCCCGAATTGGATCTCGAGTTTGGTCTAGGGTCAGGTTGAATCTCGAGTCCCGTGTCGAGTTTTGGTTCGAATTTTCTAGTTGGGTGTCTTGGCTTGGGTTTTGGGTCCTAGGTCTTAAGTTTCGAAACGGGTTTCACATCTTTCTTCTTGTTTTTTTGCTTTTCTTTTGGCGAATTTGGCCTTTTTTTTCTTCAATGAATTACATTAGTATGTCAACATTGTTTAGATTAAGCAAGTCAAGATGGGTGGTTTCTAACCCAATTCAATTTTTAGCCTAGTGTAGCCCTAAGTAAATTTGAGTGAGTCATGAATGTAACATCTCGCAACTAGAAAGAACTAGAAAATCTGGAAATAGTTACTTTTGGAAAGTATAAGGAAATCTTGAAAATTTTAAGTAAATTAAAGTGAGTTTTTTTTGTCGACTTCAAATGACCATAACTCCAAGATCACGATGAGTTAGGTATAGTTCCAGATATGGTTGGAATGATCTTTCCAACGCCGCTAAGTTTGCGCGATTCCGAGTTGGTATGAGTGAGTTATGCCCTTTGGAAGTGGGGATGTTCGAATTAGGAAATGTCCAATCCGGATTTTTTGAAGGGTATATTGGTCTTTTCCTAACCCGATTAATTAAATCCATTTTAGTAAATTAAGTGGGGTCAAAAACTGAGTTAGTTCAGTTTACGCTTTTGAAAAGTAAAGTTAGGGCTTTTGGAGAAAGAACGCAAGAGAAAGGAGAAGAGGAAAAGCAAGATTCGCCAAGAACAATCGATTTTGGTCGTGGATTCACAAAGGAATTGATCCTACAAGGTATGTGAGTCTCTCATAGCGTTCGGTTCATCCACCCACGCTCCAAGCATGTTTAATTCAGTGAGATTCGTCCTAGAAGAGTTGGAAAATTGATGTTCTTGCCAAATATTCTTGAATTCGAATGTTGTTAGCGAAGTAGGACGAATTCAGAAGTTTCTTGAGATCATTGCATTGAGTTTAGGGTTGCTTTGAGTTAGTTTCTTGAGTATACATGTTGGGCATCGGGATTTAAAACGAATTTGAGTAAGATAATCGAATTTAGGTGGTTTGAGGTTGAAAACCGAAAAAGGAAAAAATCGAGTAAGGTTCATGAAAAAAGTCCGCGTCGCGGACTTGTTCCCCCAGTGAATAAAAATCTGCTCCGCGTCGCGGAGAGGACGCGGACTCCACTGTCTCAAATTTTAATTTCGCAAATAATTATTAGGAACACCTCCGCGTCGCGGACTTGTTCCATGACGGTGATTTCGTAACTTTTCTCAAGGTTAGCTATTCGAAATCATTCCTAAACATCAAGAGACCTTTCCTATCACAAATCATAATCCTTGAATCCATAATTCAATTCAAGGAAAGTTAAGAGTCAATTCAAAGAAAGTCAAGTCAAGTGAAGTCATCAAAGTTTCAAGGGTCTTTTACAAATGTTTTAACTTTGTTTTAAGACTAAAAGTTTCAAGTTAAGCTAAGACTAAAGAGTTGAGTTCATTTCTCAAAGAAACTATAAGGGAACTAAGTATTTCCTAAGAGTTTATAAATGTTTTCACATTTGAGCAAAAAAAGGGATCATCGATTCCAAGAGATTTTCAAGCTAAAGTTTTGAGTAATTATCTCAAATCAAAGAAAGAAGTTATTTTAAAACATATGAGCTAAGTATATTTTTGAGAGTAGTATTGAGCACCGATATGGGGATGCGAATTCATATTAACTCAAGTCTCCATAAACCATGTAGCCATCATGGGTATTAATGGGTCATACTTTTTAGATGATCACATAAGTTAAGCTAGTGGATCTACTAAGTTAAGTGTTCTATATGACGCAAAGTATAGGACAGTTCTGGCAGCGTGGGAAAGACGTTGTATCACCACTTAGGCTCATAGTGGTGGTTGTCGGTTAGAGAATCTCCCACAGAAAAATCAAATTATTTTCTTATATGAGTAAAGTTAAGTTGTTATTGTTTATCTTTGACGAACTAAGTTGGTTGCAACTATCTTATAAGCTTTTTATATATATTGCATGTGTTTCATTTCTTTTTATTTGAGTTAAGTTATTCAGAAGTTGAGAAGAGCCAGGTAAGTGTTTCCTTTCAGAATCCTTTCAAGCCTATATCTTGTTTAGCATTCCAACTCGCATACTCCTACATTCAATGTATTGATGTCAGTTGGCCTGCATCGTTTAATGATGCAGACACAGGTAACCAGGATCAGCATCCAGTGCCTCGTTGATCCAGCTTGAGCACTCAGAGTCTGTGGGTGAGCCTCCTTGCATTTCGGAGGACTCCTTTATTTGCTTTCTATTCTTTCAGATGTTAGGATGATCGGAGGTCCTGTCCCGACATCCCTCTTTGTTTAGAGGCTTCATAGACAGTTAGTAGTCAGATGTCTTTACATTATTATTTCATATGTTGAGACTTGAGTTGCCATTTTGTCCAAGTTGAATATTAACTATTAAACATTCTGAGTTATTTCACTAAAATTATTTGAGTAAGTTCACTTTGATCATAGTAAGCATGTTTAGAGTTTTCCACTTAGTCAATAAGCCAGGCCAAGGGTTTGCTTGAGACTAGCAATGGTCTACGAGTGCCAGTCCCGCCCAGGGTGTAGGCTCAAGGCGTGACAAACTTTGTATCAGAGCCCAGAGTTCAAGAGTCCTAGGGAGTCTATGAAGCTGTGTTTGTAGAGTCCTAGTTATCGGTGTGAAGCGCGCCACATCTATAATTAAGAGGTTGCAACATTTAGCAAAATTTCTCACTTCTTTCACACTCATTTCGTGCGTTAGAGTTTGATCTCTAAAAAATTTCTTTCTAATTCGTGCTTGTGCGTGTTTTCAGATAATCATGCCTCCACGAAGAGCTGTCAGAGGTCGTCCTGCTAGGCGTAATGTTGAGGAGCAAGAGTTACCTAATGCACCTGAAGTGCAACCTTAAGGGGAAGTTACTAATGTTGAGTTCATAGAGGCAATTAGGATGTTGAGTCAAGCTGTGACTAACCAGGTTGGTCAGCAAAGGGGAGAGCGACAGGAAGGAGCTGACACTTCAAGGATTCGTGAGTTCTTGAGGATGAACCCTCCCAGTTTCACGGGTTCGAGCACTACTGAGGATCCAGAGAACTTTATTAAGGAGCTGAAGATGGTATTTGATGTGATGCATGTGGCAGATACTGAGCGAGTTGAACTGGTTGCATATCAACTGAAGAATGTTGCTAAAACTTGGTTCGACCAGTAGAAAGGGGGTAGAGCTAAGGATGCACCACCTGCGAGTTGGGCATGTTTTGAGAAAGCCTTCTTGGGGCGTTTCTTCCCCCGAGAATTGAAAGAGGCCAAGGTACGTAAGTTCCTCACACTTAAGCAAGATTCTTCTAGTGTTTATGAGTATGGGTTGAAATTCACCCAACTATCCAGTTATGCTCCGGAGATGGTTGCGGACATGAGGAGTAGAATGAGCTTGTTTGTTGTTGGGCTATCTCGTATGTCGAGTAAGGAAGGTAGGGCTGCAATGCTTATCGGGGACATGGACATATCAAGGTTGATGGTTTAAGTGCAGCAAGTTGAGGAAGAGAAGCTAAGGGACAGAGAAGAGTTCAGAAATAAGAAACCTAAGACAGGAAATGAGTCCGGGCAGCAGAAAGGTAATGTGAACCATTTGTCCTTTCAACAAAAGCAAAAGGGACCTGCACCATCATCTGTTAGTGCACCTGCACCCAGAAACTAAAGTAAGTATAATGACCAGAATTCGCAGAACTTCAAAGCTAGATGTGCACAGTCTCAAGGTAGTGTGGCACAAGGAGGTAACTAGGCTCCTGCATGTACCAAGTGTGGTAAGATCCACCCAGGTAAGTGTTGTGATGGCCAAACAGGTTGTTTCAAGGGTGGGCAAGAGGGTCATTTCCTGAAGGAGTGTCCTAAAAACAGGCAAGGTAGTGGAAACCAGCGCAATAGATCCCAATCTTCATCAGTTGCCCCACCAGACAGGGTTGCACCTAGAGGAGCTACTTTCGGTACTGGCGGAGAAGCAAATCGCCTCTATGCAATCACGAGTCTCCAAGAGCAAGAGAACTCTCCAGATGTTGTCACTGGTATGATCAAAGTCTTTGCTTTTGATGTTTATGCTTTGCTAGACCCAGGAGCAAGTTTATCTTTTATAACCCCTTATGTTGCAAACAAGTTTGAAGTTATTCCTGAGAAACTTTGTGAACCCTTCTGTGTTTCTACACATGTTGGGGAGTCTCTTCTAGCTGAGCGAGTTTATCGTGATTGTGTCATTTCCATCAATCACAAAGACACCATGCCTGATTTAGTTGAGTTGGACATGGTGGATTTCGATGTCATTTTAGGTATGGACTGGCTTCATGCTTTTTATGCATCAATAGATTGTAAAACTCGAGTTGTCAAGTTTCAGATTCCTAATGAGCCAGTCATAGAGTAGAGTAGTAGTTCAACAGTGCCTAAGGGTCGTTTCATTTCGTACATTAAGACGAGAAAGTTAGTTTCGAAGGGTTGTATCTATCACTTAGTCCGAGTTAATGACTCAAGTGTTGAGGTACCTCCCATTCAATCAGTTCCTATAGTAAAAGAGTTTCCAGAAGTCTTTCATGATGACCTACCCGGAGTTCCTCCCGAGAGAGAAATAGACTTCGGTATATACATCATTCCAGATACTCATCCTACCTTTATTCCGCCATACAGAATGGCACCAGCATAGTTGAAAGAGCAATTAAAGGACCTATTAGATAAGGGCTTCATTCGACCAAGTGTCTCACCTTGGGGCGCTCCGGTCTTGTTTGTGAGAAAGAAAGATAGTTCTCTTAAGATGTGTATAGATTACCGTCAGTTGAACAAAGTTACCATCAAGAATAAGTATCCTCTTCCGAGAATTGATGATCTTTTTTATCAGCTTCAGGGTGCTTCCTGTTTCTCAAAAATTGACGTCAAATCAGGTTATCATCAATTAAAAGTAAAGGAATGCGATATTCCAAAGACAGCTTTCAGAACCAGATATGGTCATTATGATTTTTTGGTCATGTCCTTTGGTTTGACCAATGCACCAGCAACGTCCATGGATCTTATTAATAGAGTCTTCAAACCTTATTTAGATATGTTTGTTACCGTCTTCATTGATGACATACTAATCTATTCAAGGAATGAAGAAGATCATGTTAGTCATCTCAGAATAGTTCTTCAGAATTGAAAAATAGAGAGTTGTATGCCAAGTTCTCTAAGTGTGAGTTTTGGCTTGAGTCTGTGGCGATCTTGGGCCACATAGTTTTCGATGATGATAGTTGATACCCAGAAAATTGAGGCAGTGCAGAATTGGCCTAGATCCACATCTCCAACTGATATTAGGAGTTTCTTGGGTTTAGCTGGCTATTATAAAAGGTTTGTAGAGGGGTTCTCGTCTATTTCGTCTCCTTTGACCAAGTTGACTCAGAAGACAGTGAAATTCCAATGGTCTGAAGCTTGTGAGAAAGCTTTCAGGAATTGAAAAAGAGGTTGACTACTGCCCCAGTTTTGACCTTACCAGAAGGTACTCAAGGTTTTGTGGTGTATTGTGATACATCAAGAGTTGGCTTGGGTTGTGTTTTAATGCAGAATGGTAAAGTTATAGCTTATGCCTCCAGACAGTTAAAAGTTCATGAGTGAAATTATCCAACTCATGATCTAGAGTTGGCTGCTATAGTTTTCGCTTTGAAGATATGGCGCCATTATTTGTATGGTGTTCATATGGATGTGTTCACCGATCACAAGAGCCTGCAATATGTGTTCACTCAGAAAGAGCTTAATCTCAGACAGAGAAGGTGGTTAGAGTTACTCAAGGACTACGACATGAGTATTTTTTACCACCCAGGTAAGGCTAATGTTGTTGCTGATTCCTTGAGCAGGTTGTCTATGGGTAGCACCGCCCATGTTGAAGAAGGAAGGAAAGAGTTAGTAAAAGATGTGCACAGACTGGCACGCCTGGGAGTCAGACATATGGATTCCACAGAAGGAGGTATAGTCGTGATGAATGGGGCTGAGTCATCATTAGTGTCAGAAGTAAAAGGCAAGCAAGACCAAGACCCTATTTTGCTTGAATTGAAGGCAAATGTTCATAAGCAAAAAGTATTAGCTTTTGAACAAAGGGGAGATGGTGTATTGAGATATCAAAGTAGGTTGTGTGTACCTATGGTGGATGGACTCCAAGAGAGGATTATGAAAGAAGCTCATAGCTCCAAATATTTCATTCATCCGGGCTCCACAAAGATGTATCATGACTTGAGAGAAGTTTATTGGTGGAATGGCATGAAGAAGGACATTGCAGAGTTCGTTGCTAAGTGTCCAAATTGCCAACAAGTGAAAGTTGAACACCAAAGACCCGGTGGCTTGGCTCAGAAGATAGAACTTCTGGAATGGAAGTGGGAGATGATCAATATGGATTTCATCACAGGGTTGCCAAGGTCTCGCAGACAGCATGATTCTATTTGGGTGATTGTCGACAGAATGACAAAATCAGCCCATTTT
>NW_006239219.1:540838-550782 GCF_000226075.1 Solanum tuberosum | reverse complement strand
GCAGAAGTTTATGCCAAGTTATATATTCAGGAGGTGGTAAGACTTCATGGAGTTCCAGTCTCCATTATTTCAGATAAAGGTGCACAATTTATTGCACAATTCTGGAAATCATTTCAGAAAGGTTTGGGTTCAAAGGTGAACTTAAGTACTACCTTTCATCCTTAAACTGACGGACAAGCAGAGGGCATTATTCAGACATTAGAAGATATGTTGAGGGATTGTGTGATTGATTTCAAAGGAAATTGGGATGATCACCTACCTCTCATTGAGTTTGCTTACAACAACAGTTATCACTCGAGCATCCAAATGGCTCCTTATGAAGCTCTTTATGGGAGAAGATGCAGATCTCATATTGGATGGTTTAAAGTTGGTGAACCAGGGTTGATAGAACCAGATTTAGTTCATCAAGCTATGGAGAAGGTGAAAGTAATTCAAGAGAGATTGAAAATAGCACAGAGTCGTCAGAAATCCTACATTGATGTTAGGAGAAGGGCGTTAGAGTTCGAGGTAGATAATTGGGTATATTTAAAAGTTTCACCCATGAAGGGTGTTATGAGGTTTGGTAAGAAGGGGAAGCTTAGTCCCCGGTATATTGGACCTTATAGAATAGCCAAGATGATTGGCAATGTAGCTTATGAGTTGGATCTACCAGAGGAATTAGCAGCGGTTTATCCGGTGTTTCACATCTCCATGTTGAAGAAATACATGGGCGATCCTTCATTGATCATATCAACTGGAAATATTGAGATCAAGGACAACTTATCGTATGAGGAGATTCCGGTTCAGATCCTAGATCGCCAAGTTCGCAAGTTGAAGACTAAGGAAGTGTCATTAGTCAAAGTCCTTTGGAGGAACCAATTTGTTGAAGAAGCTACTTGGGAAGCTGAAGAGGATATGAAGAAGAGATATCCACAACTCTTTGAAACTGGAGAAAATGCAGACCAAAGGTACTAATTTTCTTCTTAATACTATCTAAATTATGAGTGACCGTGTTGTTTGTTTGAAATTGCTTCTGGGATGTTTGAACTTGATGTTACCACCCTTAGTTTAGTAAGAGTAAATCTCATTCGATGATGAATGTTCCTAAGGGGGAGATATTGTAACATCTCCCAACTACAAAGAACTAGAAGGAAGTTTAAAATTTGGAAATAGTTATTTTTGGAAAGTATAAGGAAATCTGGAAAATTTTAAACAAGTTACAGTGAGTATTTTTGGTCAACTACAAACGACCATAACTCCTACCTCATGATGAGTTAGGTGTAGTTCCAGATATGGTTGGAAAGCTCTGGGAATGATCTTTCTAACGCCGCTAAGTTTATGCGATTCTGAGTTGGTATGAGTGAGTTATGCCCTTTGGAAGTAGGGTTGTTCGAATTAGGAAATGTCCAATACGAATTTTTGAAGGGTAATTTGGTCTTTTCCTTACCCGATTAATTAAATCCGTTATAGTAAATTAAGTGGCGTCAAAAACTGAGTTAGTTCAGTTTACCATTTTGAAAAATAGAGCTAGGGCTTTTGGAGAAAGAACGCAAAAGAAAGAAGAAGAGGAAAAGCAAGATTCGCCAAGAACAATCGATTTTGGTCGTGGATTCGCAAAGGAATTGATCCTACAAGGTATGTGAGTCTCTCATAGCGTTGGGTTCATCCACCCACGTGCCAAGCATGTTTAATTCAGTGAGATTCGTCCTAGAAGAGTTGGAAAATTGATGTTCTTGCCAAATATTCTTGAATTCGAATGTTGTTAGCGAAGTAGGACGAATTCAGAAGTTTATGAGATCCTTGCATTGAGTTTTAGGGGTTGCTTTTGGAGTTTAGGTTTTCTTGAGTATACATGTTGGGCATCGGGATTTAAAACGAATTTGAGTAAGATAATCGAATTAGGTGGTTTGAGGACTGAAAAACGAAGAAGGAAAAAATCGAGTAAGGTTCATGAAAAAAGTCCGCGTCGCGGACTTGTTCCCCCAGTGAACAAAAATCTGCTCCGCGTCACGGAGAGTACGCGGACTCCACTGTCTCAAATTTTAATTTCGCAAATAATTATTTAGGAACACCTCCGCGTCGCGGACTTGTTCCAAGACGGTGATTTCGTAACTTTTCTCGAGTTTAGCTATTCGAAATCATTCCTCAACATCAAGAGATCTTTCCTATCACAAATCATAATCCTTGAATCCATAATTCAATTCAAGGAAAGTTAAGAGTCAATTCAAAGAAAGTCAAGAGTCAAGTCAAGTGAAGTCATCAAAGTTTCAAGGGTCTTTTACAAATGTTTTAACTTTGTTTTGAGACTAAAAGTTTCAAGTTAAGCTAAGATTAAAGAGTTGAGTTCATTTCTCAAAGAAGCTATAAGGGAACTAAGTATTACCTAAGAGTTTATAAATGTTTTCACATTTGAGCAAGAAAAGGGAACATCGATTCCAAGAGAGCTTTTAAGCTAAAGTTTTGAGTAATTATCTCAAACCACATAAAGAAGTTATTTTAAAACATATGAGCTAAGTATATTTTTAGGAGTAGTATTAAGCACCGATATGGGGATGTGAGTTCATATTAACTCAAGTCTCCATAAACCATGTACCCATCATGGGTATTAATGAGTCATACTTTTAGATGATCACATAAGTTAAGCTAGTGGATCCATTAAGTTAAGCGTTCTATATGACAGCAAAGTATAGGACAGTTCTGGCAGCATGGGCAAGACGTTGTATCACCACTTAGGCTCATAGTGGTGGTTGTCGATTAGAGAATTTCCCACAGAAAAACCATATTAGTTGTTATTGTTTATCTTTGACGAACTAAGTTGGTTGCAACTATCTTATAAGTTTTTTATATATATTGCATGTGTTTGATTTCTTTATATTTGAGTTAAGTTATTCAGAAGTTGAGAAGAGCCAGGTAAGTGTTTCCTTTCAGAATCCTTTCAAGCCTATATCTTGTTTAGCATTCCAACTCGCATACTCGTACATGCAATGTACTGATGCCAGTTGGTCTGCATCATTTTATGATGCAGACGCAGGTAACCAAGATCAGCATCTAGCGCCTCGTTGATCCAGCTTGAGCACTCAGAGTCTGTGGGTGAGCCTCCTTGTATTCCGGAGGACTCCTTTATTTGCTTTCTAGTCTTTCAGATGTTAAGATGATCAGGGGTCCTATCCCGACATCCCTCTTTGTTTAGAGGCTTCATAGACAGTTAGTAGTCAGATGTCTTTACATTATTATTTCATATGTTGAGACTTGAGTTGCCATTTTGGCCAAGTTGAATGTTGACTATTAAACATTCTGAGTTATTTCACTAAAATTATTTGAGTAAGTTCACTTTGATCATAGTAAGCATGTTTAGAGTTTTTCGCTGAGTCAGTAAGCCAAGCCAAGGGTTCACTTGAGGCCAACAATGGTCTTCGAGTGTCAGTCCCTCCCATGGTGTAGGCTCGGGGAGTGACAATGACCCAATTTGATTTTAATTTATTCCATTTTAGCCTCTTCAGTTTTAGCTTAATCCGCACATAATTTAACACCTCCAGATAAATTTATGTATGAGCATGGGACATGTTAAAGAATAAAAAAAAGTCTCACATTGGTGGTTAATGAGATAGGTGGACCCCTTATAAGGCTTGTGCAATGCTCCTCCTTTTGAGTTAGCTTTTGAGGTGTAAGCTCGGCCTAAAACCTAATTTCAGAGGACAAATAGATTTACAAATAGAGTAGTGTAATTTGGAGCAGCCGAGCAGATTGTTCATTAAAATTTACAATATAATAACAACACATAATAAAATATTTATTTTAATTTCATAAATGAAATTTAGTAAACATAATATATATGCAAATCTTATACCTATCTCAAAAATAGAAGGTTGGTTTCGAGTTTCAAAAGACTCTCAACTCAAAATTTTCCTAAAAATTTATAACAACAACATACTAAGTATAACTTCATATATAAATGACGTCTAAAAAGAATAATAACTACGCAAATCTTTCCCCTATCTTTAAAGGTACAAAAGTTATTTTCGATAACCCTTGACTGAAAATACCCTAAAAAAAGAATTTAGAGAAAACCTCGATTTTGATTGATGTCATAAAGTGTGTTGGAGGATATTTAAACATGAAATTATTCCCTTTAATTGAAATTATCACCAGAGAATTTACTTATTTATTTATTAAAAAAGTATGCATCACTACTTGAATGCATCTACCTAAATAATAAGTTGACTTTCAGTATGTATTCAATTCCCCTATAAGATGCCAATTTCAGACATACTATGAGCTCTCTAGTCTCTAGAAGAATTTAAGAAAAGTTGACTTTTAAGTTCTATCCCTACTCTAAAACATCACCATTAGGGGTGAACAAAAGAAACTTAATAAATCACATCAACTCTATAATTCAAGTCAAATATTTTTTTAATTTCAAAAATATCACGTGACTTTAAAAGATTATCTCACTCACTCAAATTTTTAGTTTTATTTTGTAAATTCAATCTAGTAAAGAAAAGAGTAAATATATACTACTTGTTAAATCGAAAGTGTAAATATACATTACTATATTTCGAAGGGAGAAATATTCGCTTAAGAGTGTATATATACATTACTATTTGTCTATTTCAAAGAGAGAAATATTATCTTTAAGTCACAAAATAAGAAGATATGTTTATCTCTTTTCCCCACCATCTAATTTTTTCTTTTTGGTTTCCCACACGATGTACCCACATTGGAGCTCCGACTAAATCCGGAGGGGTGACGCTCCCAACATAATTTCTCCATATCCAGGGCTCGAACCCGAGACCTCTGGTGAAGGGTAAAACACTCCCACCAATGCACCAGAACCCATGTTAGTTCCCCGCCATCCAATTATACAAGGTTAACACTTGTTATTGATGTATGTAAAGTAGTATCGTTTGACACGAAAGTTTAATAAAAGGTTCCAAATTAAAAATGAAACATTCCTAAGTTCCATTCTTTTTTATTCACTCAATTGATTGGTGGTCACATACAATTTGAAAGTTATCATCAAGACAAAAAGATATGATGCATCAATACACCATGAGATGCCAATTGCTGACACACAGCCCAAAATAAAAGATTTGATCTTTCTCTACTTTTTCGTTTTATTTTCTTCCTTAAATACCAACACACCAACCATCATATTCAGCTCATAACCATCACCATCATCAATCACTATAATTGATCGTTATCAATTATCTCCATTAGCATTGATGCTCACACTCATCATCGTCAATCATCATTTCAATACCTGATAATCATTCATCAATTATCACTATATATCACTAGTCATTATTATCACTATTAGTTATCATTATCTTTCACCATAATTATTAGTTGTGAAGCAGTGACCATCAATCACCAGTTTTAACAACTATTGTCAGTCATCATTGTCAGTAGTTACGCACCCACAACCACCAATGTCGACTAACACCACTCTCAATTGATATTCACAATCATCATTATTAGTCATTACCAACCGTCATATACTTTTAATAAAAAAATATTTTATTGATACAATATTAGACTAATTAGTATTATATAAATATTGAGTTAAAAGACTTTTATGCATTCAAGTGTTGAAAAAATAGATAACATAATTATTTATATTTAAATATGTATTAAGATTGACACAGTTTAATCTTAATAAAAATAAAAATGAAGCATAAGCATAAATCTCCCTCTAAGAAAAATTATGCAATAATGTAACAAATTTTGAGAAACAACTCAAATATATGCCGGAACGATCAACTACAGAAGTCATTCACATCTTGTAAGGAGACTAGTGGAGAAATATAAGAATGGGTAAAGGGACTTACATATAGAATTAGTTGACCTAGAAAAGACTTACAGTAAAATCCTAAGAGAAGTCCTATAGAGATGCTCGGAGACTGAAGATATATGTATGGCTTACATTATGACAATGAACGATATGTATGATAAAGTCAAGATCCTGATAAGAATTGTGGAAGAAGACTCGAAGTACTTTCAAGTCAAGATGGGGTTGCACCATGAATCAATGTTTAGTCCATTTCTATTTGCTTTAGTGATGGAATAATTGATGTGACATATTCAAAGTGAGGTGTTGGTATATGCTATTGTTGATAACATAGTACGGATTGATGAGACTCGCAGTAGAGTTAGTACAATATATTTGAGTGTGAATTAAGTGATGCAGTGTATGAGACAGGCATGGAAGTGAGTTTGATACACAAATTATCCCCAAGAGAGAATTTTTAAGTACCTTGGTTTTTTAATCCAAGAAAATGGAGATATTCATGATGTGTCACATATCATATTGGTGCAGTGTGGATTAAATGGAGGCTTACCTATAGAGTCTTGCAAGATAAAAAGGTAGTACTAAAACTTAAAAGTGAGTTCTACATAGAATGGTGATTAGATCGATTTTGTTGTATGAGTCAGAGTGTACTTGACCAGTCAAGAACTCTGTTCTGAAAATGAGTATGTTGAGATGTGTATGCATGTGGACATACTAGGAGAATATAAATTTAGAAATGAGAATATTCGGGACAGAATAGGAGTGACCTCTATGGTGGACAAATTGAATACTGAAGTGAGGTTGAAATGATTTGTGCATGTGAAGAGGAGATGTGTAGATACCCCAGTGAGAAAGTGTGAAAGAATGGATATAGTGAGTACGAAAAGAAGTAGAGGTAAGTCAAAAAAGTATTGGGAAAGGTGATTAGATAGGACATGACATAGCTTCAGCTTACGAGGACATGACTTTAGACAGAAGGGTATGGAGGTTGTCATTAATTAAGATATAAGATCAGTAGGTAGTTGAGTGTTGTCTTACTTTTCGACAAGATTAAGCTTAGTGGGAGTTTGCAACACTATTGGCCTTATTCATGTATTCTCTTGCTTTTAATATATGTTACCATCGATTATTTATTGTGTTTTGATTATCTTATTATTTTGATGTTGTTACTATTCCTTTTCTGAACATGTTCTTTCTACTATCATTTTTTCTTTTCATAACTATTTTGATTTGTTGTAGTTAAGACTTAAGCTGAGGGACCTCTAAAAATAGTCTCTCTATCTCCACGTAAATTATAAGACAGACTTGCGTACACTGATGAAATTTATGCCTCCGACAATTTTAATTTTTAGATATACATTAGCAGTTATTCTATGTCAAAATTTTCAACTGCACCTAAAGCTGCAGGACTAGAATCTTAATCATCCTCCACTTAAACAAGTACACCCTTTTCTTTTTGGTTGACTTATCCATGAGGGGAATTTTAATTAACTTTATTCATATGCTAAAAGAAAAAAAGAAATTTTAAGTCTCTATCTCATAATAAGTAATAACCTCTTGATTAGGAAAAGAATCTTCAATCTTTGCAACTATTAAATACTCTTAAAATATTTTTAATTAAGTGGAGTTTTGGTCACCACCACTTAATTAGTAATATGAAGTTTTTATAATGAAAAAGTATGGACAACTTTTTCTAGACAAAATAACCGACCTAATGAAATGCCTAAGTAAGCATCTTAAAACGATCAAAAGAATCACATGATGATAAGAACAAATATAATACTGTTAATTAAGGATCGGTTGGTCGATAAGTGGAGGCGGAGTCAGAATTTTCATTAAGAAAGTTTAAAATCTGAAGTAGTAAATATACTAACTAGTCTACTCCTATCAATAAGTTATGATAAGATTAATTAGTTATATTGAAACTAGTTATTTTGATATTATTATTTATTGATTGTTTGATTTGTTGTATTAAAAACAACATGCAACATGTAATTTCTAAGAAAAAAATATTATTTTTCAAAAATTACTTTTCCAATTTATTTTTAAAAAAAAATTGAAAGACTTTATGAATATTTTTATCATTTTAATTATTTTATTCTGGATATTAACTAATCCTCGTACTATTATTCTACCTTTTGATAGGTAAAAATAACTTATTCCGATAATAATAATTTGTATTAATTTTGATAAAACTCTCATAGAATTAGTAATCAAACATGAGATTATTTTTAATAATATTCAAGATAGATACTTGTCTAGCATATCAAATGAAACGATTCTCACAAGAAGAATCACAGACAACAGCGGAAAACAAGAAAGATAGAAGAAGAGACACAAGATAAGAAACAATTGGCAACTAAAGGATGTATTAAATCCAATAAACTCCAATCTAGATCCTAACAAGCACCTAATCCGGATAAATAAATAGACACAATAAGAGGAAACAAAGAGCAACCTATGGGTATGTTAAACCCAAAGACCTCACTTTGTTAATCCAACAAGAAGCACCTAACTCTTACGAAGACCTCAAGGGAATCGATATCCCAAGCAACCCCCGTTTCTAAACAAGGTTCAACAAAAGCTTTACCAAGCTTTCACTCACTCACACAAGGAGTTTAGGTTTACAACCACAATATTCAAAATCAGTCTGAGTCTAAAATGAAACTCTAAAGGCCTATTTATAGTTTTAGGCATTATTACATAGATGGGCCCAAAAATGACCCGAAATGGGCCAATGAGTGAGCCAAGTCGGGCTCGCCGTAATGGCTCGGCGATGCGCCTAGGTTCGGAAAGGAACTCTGTTCCTTGCCTTGGCTGGGAAGCTACTGGAACTTTGGGCGATGTGGGAACCATCGCCCAATCCACTTGGCGATGCGCCAATGGTCTTCAGCTCGCCTAGTGAGCAGCTTTCCCCTTTGTAGCTCCTTGGGCAGTTGGCGATCTTGGGAACCCTCGCCAAAGGGTTTTGGCGAGTCGCCGAAGTGTTCTCCAGCTTGCTGAATGGAGCACATTCTTCACTTGCTCCTCCTCACTTCGTTAGGCCTCCCAAGCTCCAAGCTATCATCCAAGCATGTTGTTGCCCAACTGGGAGCTCCTTCAAGGCATTGAACTCCCTCCTTGGCATCCATACATGCCAAACAGCCTCCATCCTTGTGAACATTCCATTGAAGCATTGAAGTTCGTGAATGGATAGCCTTGACGTAATCCATTTTACATCACCAAAACCACCCCATAATTCATTGTATTTGTTTATTGTGAATTATTATTAGATGTTAATTCTCCTATGATTTGAATTAGTGGAGAATATGTCATAGGCCAACATTTGGTGCAACGTGTTAGTATATGGATAATTTTTTGACCTACTAATTTCCACTTTTCTAACGAATAACGACCATTATTTGCTTTAGAGGGGTAAACCAATTTTTTTTATCATTTCCAAAAAAAATGAGATGGAATATAAGAATATCATTAGTAGATAAATTTAAACATATTTTTCCTCACAACATCATCCTTTCCATTATTATCCTTATATACTTTTGTTTTTAAAAAAAAAACAAATTTATTGATTGCAAAACCCATGTGTTTTAGAACAAGAATTTAAGAGTTCTTTTACATTATTTAAGTGGTGCATTTTAATGAACATAAGTGTGACCATGACAAATTTTATTTAACAGCAGAGTCAGAAATTTTTATGGCAATATTAGTTTTCTTACAAACCCTTGACAAAATATATATGGACATATTAACTTGAGGACTTTTTTAAAAAGTAAGAAAGGAAAATTGGATTAGGGTAAAGAAAAAAAATCCGCAAGATAATAAATTCCTATATATTTTGTCAAGGGCATTTAAGGAAAGTAAGAACATTGTTAACCTACATCTTCACCTTTCACGATATAATTTTCGAATGAAAGAGTTTCAATTGAACCTAGTTTTCATATCTTTAGGCTTTAGCTATACTTTCGCTCAATGTACTAAATTCCAGGTAGATACATTGAACTTTAATTGGAAATTGGAAAAAAAATATGTAGATATGTAAGTTGTAAACAAAGTTCACATACTAGCCTCCATACTTTATGGTGGATTTTTTTTTTTGGGGACACTTTTAAGACAGTATCAACTCCTTATCTAAAAAAATTATTCTTTCCTTTAATTTATTTGGGGGTGGGGGGGGGGG
>NW_006239219.1:514945-540222 GCF_000226075.1 Solanum tuberosum | reverse complement strand
GGGTGGGAGTGGCTTGTTGTTGAGGAAGCATATTGAATCTTCACAAGTCACTATTAGTATATAAATAGGTTCAAGGGGAGTTTCAAATTCATCATCAATTCAACAACTTATCAATCCTCTAATATTACATTAATCTTTTTTTCCAATATTTAAAAATGGAATCAGTGAAGAAAATGGTAGCTGAAAAGCCAGTTGTTATGTTTAGCAAAAGCAAGTGTTGTATGTGTCACACTATAAAGACACTTATATCAAGTTTTGGTGCTAATTTAACTGTATATGAATTGGATGAACTTCCCAATGGCCTACAAGTGGAGCGAGCACTGCTGATGCTAGGCCGGAGGCCTAGCGTGCCAGCAGTGTTCATTGGACAAGAATTAATTGGCGGTGCGAATGAAATTATGAGCCTCCATCTAGAGGGAAATCTTGTTCCTCTGCTCATGAAAGCTAAAGCTCTTTGGCTATAGTGTATATATACACTTTTTTTTCTTGTTTTAGATATCTGGTATACGAAATTTACTAGCATGACTAATTCAGACTCACGTCAAATATGCTAGTAAAACTACAATCCATCATGTAGAAAGTGCATATTAACACCTAGTAAGTTTGGTTTTCTTAATGTTTGTGGAATTGAGCATCTTTTATGTAACATGCTCAATGAAAACTTTGTCTTCTCAAACAAGAGTCCTTAATGTATCTTCAAGCATTGTAATAATAAATTATATACAATGCCATACACTCTTTGATTGTCACTTCAACATGACTTGCCATTATCTTTCAAATATTTTTTTCAGGTGTGCTTTACTTGAGTATGAACTTGTGTTTCCTTGAGATGTGAATCCAAGATTTAAAGTTTATAGATTCGGGATTTATTCAAAAAGTAAAATATGTGATATTTGTATTAAGATCCTGCCTTATGAATTGAAAGCAAGGTAGAGAGAACAACTTGGCTCTCTTTTACCTGCCACATAAAGATCATAAATTACATTAACCTCCAGTTCTGCCATTTAAAAAATCAAGTGATTATGTGAAAAAACTACATTTGTAGCATGAGAATTAAAGATAGGGAAAATATAGTCGTGGTGGATAGAGTTATGTGTTATCTGTACTGATGGTAGTAGATATCCTATAAAATTAGTTTAAATGTGTGTAAGCTGACCTGAACAACATGATAAATTTTTTTTAAAAAAAGGAAAATATAGACGCTAGGGGTCTCCCATAACAAGTGTGTTGCGTTCCAAGTACTAGCTCTTTTTTTTTGCCATCCAAACCCTAAGGAGTATGATTGTATTTATAAGTGGGAAATGGGCAGGTTGGACTGAATTTGGGAGGGTTAAAATGAGTTGAGTTAGTAAATGGATTAGCAGGTTATTGATCCGTCCAAAAGTTACTTGGACTGAAAATGGACTAAAATGCAGGTCATTACTCAACCTGTCCAACTCTTACTAAGTTTTAACTGTTTTATTTGTTCTTTTATAATTTTTTAGTACCTTAAAAAATGTAGATAAATTCTCTTTAAGTTAAGAGTACAAAAGTCAAAATCCAAAATTATTGATATTTCACAAAGGTAGACAAAAGCAAACAAAATGTTTAGTTATTTCCTCAACCACACAGAAAGACAAGGTGATGAGAAAGCCCCTCCTCTAGACTACTCAAATCAGACACAAAACAAATTTCCAATTTCATGGCCTCAGCAACAGCTCCACCAACTCCATTCACCTTCCTTTCAAGGAACCTAAGCAATAATGATCACAGAACAGATGCCAGATGGTTGACAACAAAACAAAGAAGACGCCGTGTTGGCTTACAAGTTTATGCAACAGAAGAAGGGGCTAGTGGGCAACAACGTGCTCCTCCTGGTGTTGACACAAGAATTCACTGGGAAAACGAAGATGAAGGATGGGTTGGAGAGAGTAAATCACGGTCCACACAAGAACGAATCAAAACAGAAAAAAAGAATCTCCTTGATGAGAAATTCTCAGACCTCCTCAACAGTTCAGCTAATTCTCACTACCAGTTAGTCTTCATTTTCTAGTTTCTATCTTCAGAAACTTTTCTATCATCTTATCTCAAATGTGTGGCTCACAGTTCACATGTATACATAATTCTAATGTTTCAAATTCAGGTTCTTGGGAGTATCTGCAACAGCTGATCTGGAGGAAATTAAAGCTGCATATAGGAGGCTATCAAAGGAATATCATCCAGACACAACTAACCTTCCTATAAGAGCAGCATCAGAGAAATTCATGAAACTAAGAGAAATTTATGATGTCCTGAGTGATGAGGAACAACGTCGATTCTATGATTGGACACTAGCTCAGGAGACAGCAAGTCGAGAAGCAGAGAAAATGAAAATGAGGCTGCAAGATCCACGCATGCTAGAAGTAGAAAACTGGGAATCTGTTCCAGACATGGTGGATCGACTTGGTGGAAGGAACATGGAGCTGAGTAATCAGGCAAAAACTGCCCTCACATTTGATATCTTGATTATCATCTTTTCGTTTTGCTGCATTATATATGCAGTAGTCTTCAAGGAACAATATTAACAGGAACAACTATATGCATTATACAACAACAATATTCTATACTGTCAATACGCTACATGACTTTCTTCGAGTTTCTTGAATAAGTACTGTGCAAAGATGTCAAGAAACTGAGAATTGATGAATGGTCAAAGCATGTATTGAGTGATATTGCAATGGCAATGGATTGGGAAACAGAACGACTGGGGCTTTAGTCATAAGCATAGCTATAGTTTATTTCTATTGAGCTTACAAATTTACATTATTGTCTTTTCATGAGATTATTGATAGCAAATGAAGAAACAATTCTCTCATACATCAATAAAATCTTTCATGATGGGGATATGTTTCTCAATGTTAGCGTGCCTACGCCAATTACTCACTGCCTGCTTAACGGTGTCACTGGCTTTCTGTATTTCCTCAGCAGAAAATTTGTGTTCCACAATTCCTAGTGGACCAGGTTGTAGTACCTTAACTACAGTTTCCATATCCAGCTCCAGTTGCCTGTTAAAACAAACACCAAAATAATGCTGAAGTCATAGAAACTCATATTCACAATTTGATCTTTGCGTCTCATTCTGGTCTAAAAGAGAAAATTATGACAAATCCAATTGAAGAGTCCTTTAATCCACACACTCCTAAGTCCTATCAGTCTGCATTTAGATACCTACTCTTCAATAACTGATTAATAACAAAGAACCACAAAAACACCAAAGGGTAATCCTAAATAGAAACAAGAGTTATCGTTTCTTGATAACACAATTCCGTAATACTCAAGAGTTTGATAAGTTCTAAAATTTACTTACTCTTCAAATATCAAATGAATTAACTAATGTAATCCTACCAGATAAGTTATATAATTAAACTGCCATAAACATTGGTTTCTGTAAGATATAGAACTCCAACACTAGGACCATTTTTTTCTCATAAGTATCGTGTCTGGGTCAAGCTTGTGCCACATCGACTAATTCCACAGGGTACCAGCTACCTCCCACCAGTACAGGTACCAGATAACTTTGTCCAAGCGCATGAATACAAGTTATGCCTTGGAATGAAAGACAATTCCAAATCCACTTGGTCTACGAACAAGGAAGCTATAAGTAATGCAAATATGAATCTTCTCATGGAGAGTTCGATCCTGGACACCTAATGCTTTTGTCTCCCTTGGGGATTTTGCTTGAGACTTCATGGTTCTCAACCCACTTCATTGACACACTTGGGTACTAACACTTTGAACATTTACAAGGCTATGTATTGGAGAATTAGCTCTAAGATGTTCTATCTTCGTTGATTAGTTGCTTAAACATTAAAATATACCGAACAATGTGTTAGAGAGACCATGGGAAGGGCTCAAAGTCAATATACAAGGATCAAGCTCGTAGCAAGCATAATATCAATCAATCAAATATGCCTCCATTGCACACGAGTTGGAATCGACATATGAATCCTCTTAATGCATTTGGCTACAGTGTGGCTCATTTTAATTCTCAAGTCTCTATGTTGCTTTTTTCCTTTTCATTCATGCGTCAAAGTCTTACAAATTGTGCACATGAGTTTGGCTGAATACAACCAAATACAGCTAAAAATGCAGTACAACCATCAAATAGAATTACCTGATCAGCAAATCCAGTACATTATGACCAGAATATCATGGAGAGAAAATACTTGAATATAGCTTCAAAATGCGATTATTATTTTTCCAATCTCACCAGAATACGAACATACAGTTCGTATAGAATAAAGCCTAAAATACAATAAGAGATGCTCTCTGGGGAAAAAAATTCACAATAGAAACTTTGGCTCCAAACTTTGAAGAGAAAATCAAAGACATTCCCTGTAAACAGTGGTCACCGAACTAACAATCGAAAAACAGTGGTCAAGGAAATCTAACTACAGACTCATCAATAAAAATGATAAGATAACAAAGCATATATATCAATCTAGTATCCAAATAAGTTGGATTCTACCATCTCTATTCAGGTTAATTCCCTGCAAATGCTAAATATTTCACTATTCAAAGATCCATAGATTTCAAACCGCCCAGAATCAACTATACTTCACTAAACTCATAGATTTCAAAGCATAAATAAATCAAAAATACGAACAATCAAATATAACTGTGTAAAACCGAAATAATTAACATTCCATATCATCTAGGTACAAATTAGCGGTGCGAATAAGGAATGAGATTTAGAACTACCTGAAGAGCCTGGAGAAGGGTAACACATTGCCGAGTTTCGACAGTGACACAGTCATCTTCCTTCTGCCTATTCGTATCAATTTCCCCTAAAAACTATGCTAAACTTCAACAAAATTACTGTCCGATTAGGGTTTCAGCTACAGGGAAACGGGGCCGGGGAAGGGGAGTTGTAGCCTGTGGGTAATCACTCGGTTTCGGGTCGGAAAGGATCCGACTCCACCGGGTTCGTCAAGTCCTTATTTTCCTCTTGTTTATTTTTTAAAAGAAAACTAATAGAAATTCCATACATTTTAGGCGCAAACTCCATCATATCTCGGAAGTTTTTTCAATTATAAAAATTTTATTTCTTATTACTCACGGATACATTTCTTGAATGTCGGATACATTACAAATGATACATCACTTAATGGGAGGATGTATACGATGTATCGAGAGGGGAAGGATGTTTCCGAGAGACGATAGGAATGTATCAAAAAAATTATAGATTATAATAATTGATATCTTAGTTTAGTATTTATGTAATTTTTCTTTCTTTTTTAATCTCTAAAGTCACATAATATTTTGTTTGATTATTATTTTTAAAATATAATCTAATTGTTTTATTCTAGAAATATTATGATTAATTTTTTTGGTAGGCAAATGTTAGGATTAATTAGTATTTTTATGTAGTTCATAATTCGGTTTGGATTGGTTTTTGGCTAAAATCAAAACCAAATAAATTTATAAGTTAATTTTTTAAATATTAAAACTAAGTCCAATATAATACATATTTATTGGCTTGATTGTAATCGATTTCATTTGATTTTTTAAAAATCTAACGATATTTTCCTACTATGAGAAAGGATTTTTTTTTTTCCATTCTTTGTCAACTTATGAGTAATTCTTTACTGCCCTTTTATTATGAGTTATGAAAGAAAACTTTGATTACATGATATTAATCCACATTTTATTTGAGTGCTTATGGTATGCAAATATATGAGAAGCTTATAACTAATAAATAATGTAGTTATATATTTTAGTATTTTATTTGGTTTTAGAAAAAAAATCTTTATTTTTAGAAGAAAAATCTCGCCAAAAAATATTGCATAATAAATTGGGGAAATTACGCGAATTAGCAAATATATACTAGTTAACTAGCTAACATAACTATAGTTTGAATTAATTATCACTTGCAGCCTCTTTTTAGCAATAATTACGTGCATCTCTCTCCTCGATCTCTTCCTCTCTCTCGCCTCTCTCCTCTCTTATACAGATACAAATACAAATTATACATAGACATATACAATTATATGACATATATACAAATACAATTCGTCTCTCTCCACTCTTGCTCGCCTCTCTCCTCCCTTTCTCAGTCTCGCTTGCTAGATATACAAATACATATGTATATCAGTTACATATATACAATTATTTGATAGATATACATATACAATTCGACAAATATGCAAATACAGTTCACCTCCCTTCATTCTCTGCCTCTCTCGCTCGACTCTCTCCTCCCTCTAACATATAGCTATGGATCGTAAATAACAAATTATAATTATGGAGCAAGTTATTTTTAGTGGCTAGTCGTGAAATTTCCTCCAACAAATTTACTGTTCGCATCCAACATGAATATTAAGGGATTCAAGTGTAATTGATTCATTATTTTATGTTTACCTAAAGTATTTATTTTTAAAATATATCTATGACAATGTGATTTTTTTTTAATAAAAAGTTTTTCATGGGACATGTATACTTGAGTTTCAAAATGATGTGGTGATGACATAATTTTTTAGCTCAAAATTTGACTTTTCAGCGATTTGTATTTTTAGGCAACTAAGGGCATCTCCAATCGTACACTCTATTTTACTATCTAAATATAGAGTTCTCTATTTTTTCAAACAATCAACTTCAACCCAATTCTCTATTTTACTCTTTAATATTATATTATTATTTCTATTTCATTCTTATTTTCTTCTTTCATAATATAAATCCTTTATTTCTTTTTCCCGATAATTACTTTATATAATATTCATGTGATATAAAATTTTATTTTTTCAAATTTTTATTAAATATAAAATTTTATTTTCTTCAAAATTTTAAATAACATAAATTACAAGAAAATATTATATAATATACAAATTAATGGACAAATTCAAATAAAAGTGAAATACAATTACATAAACATTACATAAACAGTCAATTTTCGGAACTATTATGTTGCTCCCAAAAATGCTCTATTAATGCATTACGGAGTTCAAAATGAACATTTTTGTCCTTAATTTTTCTATGTCTAGCTAAAAGTTGTTCAAATCGGAGATTCTCATCTACCACCATTGATGTCGTTGGAGTTGGAGCCTCTACGATATCTTAAATTGGTGTATCCTCAATTATCATGTTGTTCAGTATAATACATGTGGCCATTATATCACATAGCACTTCCTTTCTCCAAAAATGTGACGGTCCTAGAAAAATTGCAAAACGTGGTTGCAAAACTCCGAATGCACGTTCAACATCTTCTTGGCATGATTCCTTGTTTCATCGCGAATTAATTAGTATGTTATGTTTTGTATTTTATCTTGTATTTAAATTTTTATGTTATGTATTGTATTGTTATCTTGTATTTAAATCATCATATTATGTGTTGTATTTTTAAAATAAAATTTTCATCTTATCATTTTAATTTTGTTTATTCTTTATAGTGAAAATTAATAATAAAATCAAATTATATTATCGACCAAAATTAGAAAAAATTAAAATACTATTAATTCGGGATGAAAGTAGTATATATTAAATAATATATAATTTAATATATTATATTACATTTAAAAAGAAGTATGAATATTAGATATTTAATAAATGACATTATATGTAAAATAATATGTTAATTAGAAAGTAATAGAAATAACAATAAAATATTCAAAAAGTGAAATAGAGAGTGTGAATAGTAGTTCTCTAAATTTGGAGAATTACTATTCACCTCTCTAAATATGAAAAATAGAGAGTGATATAGAGGTGAGTTGGAATGTCTACTCTCTATTTTACTCTCCAAATATAGAGACTGAAGAGAAGAATAGAGATGGATTGGAGATGGTCTAACAAATAGCTTAATGAATATATTGTTACAATGTTTTAAATAATTAATTTAGTGATTTTATCATCATAAAAAAATATTGTAATTTTTAGTTTAATTAGCCCATAAAATACCCCTTAAATGATAGTGCATCATTAATTCTCATCAACGAAACATTTAATTTAATTCACAAGAAAAGATAATTAAAATTCAATGCCCTAGAAGAGGGCAGTAATGTCAAAAAGGGATAATGAAGGACTTGATTAGAACAAATAAGATGTACTTTGGTGAAGGGCCCAAAGGGTCATGCCACAACATTAATTATTTAGTTATTTTTTTCATACTCCATGTCAGATATTAGTATTGGAGTCCGAATAATTTCATATTCGCATTAAACGGTCCATCTTTTAGAGTGGCGCTCCCAAAAGATAATAGGATAAAGATATTTCAACCATCCCATGCCATCACAGTCCATGTTGATAATTATTTGGTTTTTTTTCCTCACTCGGTATCCGATATCTACATTAGAGTTTGACTAATTTATATTCGCATTGCAGGGATCATTCTTTAAGGTAGCGCTCTCAACAAAAAATAGAAAATTATATCTAAAGTTCAAACTTGAAATCTCTAATTAAGGATGAAGTTATCTCAATCATCCTACCAAAATCGATTATTGACAATTATTATTTGGTTAATGTAATTGGTTGGATCTCCTTTGTTTTGTTTTGTTTTCTTCTTTGAATATGTCTTGTGTGGGGTTGCATGTTTTGTGTACGCCATAATTGTAGCCATTCATCCTAGAAGCTTGTTGTTCCAATTATACAAAATTGTTGTGGACCTAATAATTAAACATTATTCGATAACAATATCCCTTTTGGCTGCTCTTGCATGCTCTTCATTCTTTGATCCTTCAACAACCCCTCACAAATTAAACAAGAACAAACTAGTTAGGGTCAATCATTTTTTCCCCTTTCTAAATAGTTATATATTTGTGAAATATTAATATTCCCTCCAATCGATATTACCTACCTTTTTATTATTTTTGTACATTTTTTAAGAAATATATAACTAGTACTCCCTCATGTTTATTTTATTTGTCATGTTTGCACTTTATATGTTCTTTAAGAAAATATTAACAAAATGATAATTTAACTAAATTACTCATAATTATTTTTTTGATTTTCAAATTAGTAGTACTATTTATTTTACTAAATTATTATCTCTCAACATTAATTAAAGTAAGGATATATACAAATGGAAAAAGAATTTCTATCTTAGGTCTTCTAAAAAATAACAATGACAAGTAATAAATATGGACGGAAGGGAGTACTCTTTTTTTTCTTTATCCGTCCTTTAAGAAATAATAAATAAAAAAGGCGATAAATAATTAATATGAAATAAAAAAATATTATTTTATTTCTATTGAACATCTCACTTGATCAACACTCCATCAAAATATAGTAAAAAACAAAGATTTGAAGAGATTATTACTCATGTGTATATGGACATTGTTATAATGTAGTGCATCCACTTTAATCTCATAAGATTACAGAGTGTGTATATATATATATATATATATATATAATGATTCATAAAAGCTGCTACAACATTATTATTGTTATTATTATTATTTATTTCCAATGAAACTTGAGGAATAATATAATCTTGATTTGCTTCCTTGTTTGAAGAAAGCCTACAATGTGGTCCTGGACAACCTTAAATTCATTTTTATTTTTATAGTAAAAAAAAAAAGGGATATATACTTTACAATTCCCTAAAACCAAGATTAATAATTTAATTTGCTAATCTGATCATATGATCCCAACTTGTTAACTACAGCCTTTGACAGCACTAACAAACTCCATTTCTAATTAAGTAATTCTACGCTCGTTAGATCTTTTCGTAAGAACTATCATATAAAAATATTTTATTATAGCGATAGTTTTCGTGGAACAGTTGATCTTTCATATTATATTATATTATATTATATTATATGTTCTTCTTAAAAATGTTTCACTATAACAATCATAAACAAACAAGAATGTTATAGAAAAAATTAGTATACATAATTAACAGTAATAACAAATATCTTTAATTTATTGACTTGTTACAATAGATAATTATCATTTTCTGTATATTATCGATCAGTATAATTAAGAATATACGGTTATATATCTATCTTTTAAGTCATGATCTTATTATACACACATATTTCATTTATTGTAAGTACATAATTTTGATAGATATTTCAGGATAAAGTTTAAATTTAAATATATACTTAATTTGGTTGAAAGTATAACTAATCCATATATAAATTTATAACTTAAACTTGGTGTTATTTTGCCTCATATAAGAAATGGGATAAATTAATTTTAAAATAATAATCTCGAGATAAGTAATTTCTCCGCCGCAGAATTTTTGGTTTTGATGGGGTCATCATATATCATTGCTCCCATAGCATTTTAATTTAGGAGCAACACACAAATGGGCCATGCCATGATTGATCCCAACAATGCATTTCCACTAAATATTACCCTTTAATCTCAAATAGAATATAATGATGAATTGTGGAACGTACAGATTAAAATATCTAATTTCCTGTATGAACCTGGACCAGGGTTCTTAATATAATAATAATTACTAGAATTTACAAATTTTAAAATTCACATGAAAAATGCTTGATTCAACTAAAATGATTTTTTTTATTTTTTTTTTAAAAAAGTAAATCCCTAATGCAATTATTAACTAAGGAGAATAATTCTTGCTTCACTATTTTTGAAGGCGTGCACGGATCCAATGGCCCAGTAGCCAGCTAGGAATAAAAAAAACTTTTTTTTGTCCAATTGTTATTTATTGGTGATAATTAAATATTATTTTATTCATATCCCAAAAAGGATGATTATTACAATTGTTTAAAATTCATATATATCAATATTTATGTTGTAAACTCGCAATTCATTTTTGGTAGGGAAGATGATATAACATTGGGAGAATCACGCCTCAAAAGCTAGTTATTAAGGCTCTATAAGCCTTATATTAGCTCTTTGATGTGGAGACTCAAATCTCATACTATCTTTAATGACTATGTGTAAGGTCAATTCTCTGGTCAATTCTCTGTGACCTCCCATCGTTCACGACATCGTTTTCAGCTTCGTGTCAAAAATGCAATATCGATGTCATCATTTATAGAATGACAACTCGATGAGCACATATGGCAACGGGCACTCTGATACTTTTAATACAATTTAGGAAAAATTATACCCCAAGAGCTAGTTATTGACAAAGAAGAAGTTGAGACTATATAAATCTCATATCAATTCTTATTAAATTGATACGAAACTCAAATCTCATTTCTTGTAATAGAATTCTAATAAAGAAATAAAAAGAACTACAACTACACGCACCAAAGGATGTAGCCTAGTGATCAATGAAATAGTTGAGAATCCTGAGATCTCAAGTATAAAATTAAGCAAAGACAAAAACATTAGGTGATTCTTTCCATCTGTCCTAACCTTGGTGGAAAGAGTACGAAAGCTGACTCAAACACCGTAATTATATATAAAAAAAAAAAAACCTACAACTACATAATTACCCCAGCTTACTGTGGTTGTGAACATAAAAAAAGACAAATTAATCCAACTAATGTTTGCTTTTTTAATCAACTTTAATGACTTTAGACATGATTAATTAAATTTGGTGTTTAAAAAGACTAATAGGTTTCACTAGGCATGATTACAAACCCTAAAAGCATTGCAAAAATTCGAGAATCCCGCCATCTCCAAGAAAACAAAAAAACATCTACTAGTGAAAAATTTATAATAATTAATTCCCACCTTTCACCGAAAAGTAGCAACAAATCCTCGACTTTTTACAGCAAAAAAATATTTAAAAAATCAAATCACTATTTTCAACTCTTTTATGTTATTTAGAGTTTAAATGTTGTGCACTAACTTTTTTATAAATTTTTACACTATAATAGTTTAAATTGATCTATAACTATTATAATAAATATATTTTTTCAGAACAAGACAGATATAATAATTGAGAAATAAAGTACTACCTAGCTACTATTGAGATCGAATTCAAGATTTAACTTTGATGGTTTCAATCTTTGATTCTTCAATCAAATTTGTTACCCTTTCAATTATACATTAAAAATTTAAAACATGAGTAACTTTTCACACATATCTATTTTTCGTATCGAAAATATGGGGTTGAATTTAATTTGTAGATTATATTGCTCCATTCGCCATTGCCTATTATTAGAAGTGGAGCTAGAATTTTAATAACGAATTCAACAAAAATTCAATAGCTTTAGTTAAAATTATGTTTGATGTTAAGAAAACTATTGACTGATATACAAATAATTTATTCAAGAACACAGTAAATAACTATAAGATGCCTTTTCTAGAATTCATAACGCAATAAACTCAAAACTCTGAATCCGCTCTTTACTGCTATAAAAGGTTAAAGTCATAGTACAAAAACTTTTATATATTTATATAACTTAAACTCAATGTTTTTTTTTTCTTTTTAACTCTTCCCTCCTGCATGGTTTCATGTGACTTTTTTCTTTTAACTCCACCTTTCTGCCTTTCTACTCTCCCTTCACAGTGACACAACATGCCAGCAAATAAAGTTTTAGCTTAATTTAGCATTATAATTAGCTTTAATAGGTCCTTTAAATCAATTACAAGTTGCTATTAAAAGCATAGTGATTTTGTTTAGAGACTGATTAATGGTTTTGTGAAGTTAATTTTGGAAAATTAAGAAGATGGGAGTTGTCACTGTTGCTGAACTCAAACCAAGCATATCTGGGAAGAGATCTTTTCGTCCAAGTTCTAGTGCAAGACATATTACTGAATGGTAATATATATACAATTCTCTCTTTTATAATACTCGAATTATATACACTGACAGTGTAAAGAATAATTATTACGATGTCAATGTAGTTTAATCTAGTGTGTGACATGTTGATTGTTAGTTTTTGGGTATCAATTAATTCTTCATAGAACACCTAACACATTGACATAAGTCGGAGATAGGGGACGTAAGGGGATTCATCTGAACCTCTTTCGTTGGAATATTATGTTGTATAATATAAGGTCGAAATTATGTTTTTCTGTGTTTATTTTTTTATATTTTGAATTTCTTTAGTAAAAATCGTGGTTCGGTGAATTATTGGTGATGATAGCATGAATTCTTGTGAGATATTGTGAGGAAGAAGTTTAGTAGTACAAGAGAATATTACAACCACCAAAATATCTAAAATAATTAAATGTATTTATGACAAGACCATGTTCAAGTGTTGACTATAGTGAAAATGGAAAATACTTTTAATTAGTTTATTTGAAATTGATTGTGATGGAACTTACCTTAAAATCTAAGATTGTAGAGTTTCTATCATATCATTAAGTTGAATATCAGATGATCTGGAAAATGACTATAGATGAACAATTTCTAAGGCTGCAATCATTGAAAATGACAAAATCAAATATCTGACTTTTTTTAAGTTTTTAAGTCCATTGTGTTCAATTTTCTTGTTTCAAGATGTGGTGTGAACGGTGTACAACAAGTGGGGTCTGAGTAGGGTAGTAAACACGTAGGTACAGAGACTGTTTCCAATAAGACCCTCGCGTCGTTGGTGTGAACAGTGTACACCAACATACTCAGAGAGACTGTTTATGATAGATGCTCGGCTCATTGGTGTGAATGATTGTGTGTATATAACAATAATTATTTTCCTAGTTTCCAACAAGTGTATTTTATGAGGGCCCTCTAGCTATAGTACAGATGAGTCCTGAAATTAGCTGTTAGCTATAGTACAGATGAGTCCTGAAATTAGCTGTTGGATTACTCCATATCACAAGATAAATCACAACCAGCAACAAATTCGAAAAACACCAGAAGATGTTTATCACTTGCTAAATTGGATCCAAAAACAGAACACACAGTACTGTAAACTTTGTTTTTAACATTTGTATCCATCAAAGATTGTGTTTTATGCTACTTTTGGTCCTAAACTATGATCATACATACAAGCGCAAGATCAGGCTGATACATGCTTGAGTTTAGATAGCTTTAAGACTCGATACATCCAGCATTGTATTCTTGAAATGTAAGTTGCGCGTGTGTAAAACCTTAGGCTAAAAATATAAACAGAGAAGTTTATTTTATCGCTTTTCTTGATGCTTCCCTAGTTTCCAACTTTTGATCAATGATGATATCTGATATTGCAGGCCAATATCTGATGTTTCTAGTGATCTTACTATAGAAGTCGGATCAGCCAGTTTTGCTCTTCACAAGGTACAAAAATTGAAGTATTCATTCTTTCTTCTTCTCGTGTAATTTGAAAATGAAAAGCAGAAGTTATGCAAAGAAATGGCTAGTCTAAAGTAGCTTGAAAATGATTTCTAAGTTAGCTGTTATGAGTAAACAACCGATATCAATACAGTCGTGTCCATATGGAATCAATTTATTTTATGGTGTCAAAATTGGGAGGAAAATGAAAAGTAAATAGGCAGATGCAGTACCTTGGAGACATTTCTAATGTGATTGGTAACTTGACATTGTTTGCAGTTTCCTCTGGTATCTCGAAGTGGAAGAATTAGAAAGCTGCTGCTGGACGCGAAGGATACAAAGATTTCAAGACTCAATCTAACTGGTCTTCCTGGTGGATCTGATGCATTTGAACTTGCTGCAAAGTTCTGCTATGGAGTGAACGTTGAGATAACCATATCAAACGTGGCGTTACTAAGATGTGCAGCCAAGTTCATGGAAATGACAGAAGACATCTCCGAGAAAAACCTGGAAACTCGTACAGAGGTATTCCTTAAGGATATTGTATTCCCACACATATCCAACTCGATATCTGTTCTTCATCGCTGTGAAACATTACTACCGGTTTCTGAAGAAGTCAATCTTGTTAGTCGTTTAATTAATGCAATTGCAAGCAATGCCTGTAAAGAACAGCTAACATCTGGTTTGTCAAAGCTGGAGTATAACTTCCCACCCAAACCTGTTCAATGCCTTGATTCTGAGACGCCATCAGACTGGTGGGGAAAATCACTCGCGGTGCTAAATCTTGATTTCTTTCAGAGAGTTCTGTCTGCAGTAAAAACAAAAGGTCTTAAACAAGACATTATAAGCAGAATTTTGATAAATTATGCCCAAAATTCTCTTCAGGGGATCTTCATTAAGGATCCTCAGTTGGTTAAAGGAAGTTACTTGGATTTGGATTTGCAAAAAAGACAAAGGATCATCGTCGAGACAATAGCTAGCTTACTACCAACACAATCCAGGAAAAGCACAGTGCCAATGGCTTTTCTTTCAAGTTTGTTAAAATCTGCAATAGCAGCATCAGCTTCTACTTCATGCAGATCTGATCTAGAGAGGCGCATCGGTCTTCAGCTAGATCAGGCAATTCTTGAAGACATTCTCATACCTGCAAATCCACATGGAAACAATCACAGCCCTCTCTATGACATAGATTCTATATTGAGGATCTTTTCCTTTTTCTTGAATTTGGATGAGGATGATGAAGAGGACAATCCACTAAGAGATGAGAGTGAAATGGTTTACGACTTTGATAGTCCTGGATCTCCCAAACATAGCTCAATCGTTAAGGTGTCGAAATTATTGGACAACTATCTGGCAGAAGTTGCGCTAGATTCGAACCTAACAGCATCGAAGTATATAGCACTTGCAGAGTTACTCCCAGACCACGCACGTCTAGTTTATGATGGATTATATCGAGCTGTAGATATTTTCCTCAAGGTAAGCTACTTAACCTCATCAACATGTTCCCACTCACCTGTTCATTATTGTTATCATATAAGGAGTTTAACATAAGGGTAGCCTTGGCGTAACTGGTAAAGTTGTTGTCATGTGATCAGAAGGTCACAGGCTTGAGCTGTGGAAACAGCCTCTTGCAGAAATGTAGGGTAAGGCTGCGTACAATAGACCCTTGTGGTCCGGCCCTTCCCCAGACCCCGTGCACAGCGGAAGCTTATTGCATCGAGCTCCCCGTTTTATATAAGGAGTTTAACAAATGTATTTGCATTATAGACTGTTTTAACCTCTTGCATAACATTCTCATGGCAGGTTCATCCAAACATTAAGGACTCTGAACGCTATAGACTCTGTAAATCTATTGACTGTCAGAAACTATCTCAAGAAGCTTGCAGTCACGCAGCTCAAAATGAACGGTTACCTGTGCAAATGGCGGTCCAAGTGCTATACTTTGAACAAATCAGACTGAGAAACGCGATGAACGGAGGGCATAATCAGTTCTTTGGGATGAATAATCAGTTCCCTCAGCGTTCAGGCAGTGGAGCAGGAAGTGGATGCATCTCTCCAAGAGATAACTATGCATCAGTAAGGAGAGAAAACAGAGAACTGAAGCTCGAGGTTGCAAGAATGAGAATGAGGCTTACAGATTTAGAGAAAGATCACGTATCCATGAAACAGGAACTAGTAAAGTCACATCCTGCTAACAAGTTATTCAAGTCATTCACCAAGAAACTAAGCAAGCTCAATGCACTATTCAGAATAAGAGATTTAAAGCCAATAGTGGGGAAAGCTAACTCAGAAAGTCGATTACTTTTTCAGAAGAGAAGGCGTCGTTCAGTGTCTTGATGTTGTACTCTAGTGTGAATAAGAAAAGAATATATAGTGTTGAGTTTGATGGATGTTGATGTGTTGAGTGAAGTTCTTTCTTGCATTGTCTTTTGATTGTAACCTTGAAAGAAGATACTCACTCAAACTTCTACTTTAAAGGTATATAAACAAGTGTGAGTTTTTTATAGCTTCATGTAGTTTGAACTTTTATATTCTTAAGCCTCTTGTTGAACAATGTCAAAATGGAATCACAATGTCTTTCTTTTGGGGGTTATCTCCAAAGGCAAAACCAAGATTTGAAGTTTATGAGTTTTTACAAGAACCTCGAGCTATTGGGTTCACGTGAACCTACAGGCTACATGTTATATTGTAGATCCGACCCTAGCTATCACTCCAAGTGGCTTCAATTGGACTTCTTCATCCTATTTTACGTAGAAGTTTAGTGTGCACGAGAGCTTCATAGGCCATAGCAATGTGGTACTAAAAGCCATCAAAGTCTTCTTTGTTAGGAACTTTTGTGGCATTTCCAGCCCTGGTGACTTGATGGATTCATCTCTAAGCTATAATCCCAGCCCCATTACTCATTCCATCAATTGCTCGTCGATTAAAAAAAAGAGTAAATTTAGCTCATCTTATCGTTGATTCTCCTCTACCGTTGGATACTGTTTTTATTAACTTGATCCAATAGATTGACTAGCATTTTGTCTGCAACACTCATGTTGGCCTTTCTAAGTTGTTAGATATGATCTTGCTTGAGTTTTGGGTGGATGTTGATGACTTTCTAGAGAAAAATTTCATATAACACTACCATAAATGTCAACTGGGACCTCAAGGAAAGGCACTAGCTAATCCCTTCTAACACATGTTGATGGAATTCAGCTCAAGGCTCTTCTATATTGGCCGTAACTTGCAAGGTCCCAGCATTGGGTTCATTTCATAATGTACCAGACTGGCACTTCGAAAAGAGCCAGTCAATCAATTATAGTTTTGGCAAATTATCTTCAGTAGGGGCCTTTTATTTGTTTGGATTTAAGTAGGGGTCACGAGAGAGCAAAACATAACGAATGTTGTCATAGTCAATAAGGGTGAAACTCAAAAGGAATAATGACTTCAAAATCCGGGGGTGGGGGTGGGGTCCTGGCAAACAAAAACATGTGAATCTTGCAGTCTCGTGATGATAAGAAATTTCAAAGAGTATGTCTTATTACTTCACAAGACAGATTTTCGTCTTCTCAATCAATGTAATCTTCATGCCAAGCAGTGGGATAACAAAAGACAACTTCAACTCCCGAGTTTTGAGTAAACATTATAGTATAACATACAAAGTAGCAGGGGAGAATAATACATAGTGCTCCAAGTTTACTTCAAATTCAATGGTGAACTTCCCTTACTTGACAACTGCATATTGGAGATCGAAAGTCCAGACGAAGGAAGTATTAGGTTAACTGTACCAATTGTACTTTCATTGAAGAAGGTGCTCTAGATAAAGAGACGTCCACTTTTGACCCTGTAACAAATCCAGCCTGCAACTCTGGCAGCAACATGGGAGCCAACGTGAAGGAAGATCGCAGCATGTAGGGTGCAACTTGTAAATCAGGAAGAGAAGAAGCTGATGAACTATATTGTACTGTTCCCATAGGATGATCAAATTTACAAGCGCTGCCAAACTTGCAGAATCCTTTCAGTAGATAAAAGGAACAAGGCTGCACCCCCTGTGCTTTAAAAATGTACATCAGTGGAACGCTCAAACACAAAGACGTAACAGGAAGCAATACTTTCAAACAGCATCATTTTCCAGACAAGCACGAAACTATACAAACCATTACAGTACTTTTTACGTGGGTAAAGACACAGTAGCATTCAGCCGACTCCCTCTCCTTGAAATACGCAAAATGTTATCATGAAAACTCAACTGTTGCAGTTGAGCATGAGCAATTCCATATGTGTGTGATTATAATGATGGTAGTTGAGAACACAAGCTGCTAAATCTCTCCCAGTTCAATAAATAGTTCCAAAAATGACTAGGAAAAGCATGTTATGAAGAAAGGAATAAAGAGATCATTACCTTCCGTACTTAACAATTATTACCTACTGTGCACAAAAGAAATTGCTCAAATAAACAAAACATTCATGCCTGTAGGTCTTAATAGCAGCATATTTATAGAAGCAACCATCACAGGAGGTAACGACATACATGCATCTGTGCATTGGCAACAAAATGCTTCGATTCATCATTTTCTTTAAGACCAAATAGAGGTGAACATTCATCACTCTCTAATTGTAGAAAGAGCTTGGTAAATGCAAGTCCAAATGCACACAGTTAAGTTCATTAAATTTAACTCAATAAAAGAAAAAACCATCATCGACTAACTTAGAATTCCCTTAATGGATGTAACTATTAGGTCAATTTTTTCTTTGTTCAAATCCGGGGAGGCTAGGGAAGAACTGAACTCACAGAACGTGTGCTGCCAATTGCTAACAAGTAAAACCAACAACAACACAACAAACCTACAATTCCCTGGTTGATGCAGAGCATATTACACATCCGTTGATTTTCTTCCTGTTGAATAGAGACATTTTTGTATGACATCATACAATAGAACAAGAACGGGTCATGAATAAACATGACAATCTCATGGCGAACCCTGGTTAACTCATATCGTAATGGGGTAATACAAACACTTCACTTAAGTTAAAGGAAGTCTCTAGAGAACTACATGGGACTTTTAAACAGTTAAAAGGAACTAGACTAGGAGATCCTCCTCTTCAAAGAAACCATTGCATCAGAAATTTATAAGGAGAGAATGTTATAGCAATTCAACAAATATACAAAAATCCGAACACTAATTCATGCTATTGAGTTTTAACAATGAAGATATAATCTTGAACAAGCAATGATCAAAATGAAGGCAGCAGACAGCTAATGCAACTTTGTGTGATGTATGGGTTAGGTGCACGTCACATGTTCAAACTATGTTGCAGAAAAAAACCTGGCATTTAAGTTGAGATGGCTAGAGAGGTAGGTCCATTATCCACCAAGTTTCAAAACATACTCCATTGGACCCTTAAAAAATTTCTCGGTTATCAGAAAAGGAAAAGGAGACAGCTAATGCAGGTTCGTAAAACACAAATTTATAACAAGTCAGCACCAGATTTAAGCAAGACAGCAATCATAAAACAATCATCTTCCTGTACATTTCTCCCCTCTTTCTTGTATCATCAACTTCTGGTCAGATCCATGAGTAATGAACCTCAAAGTCCAGCATATGTTACTATTAATGACACATTAGCATGCAATTGACAAAAATCCTCAAAGGAAAACCACAACATAAAGATCAATACTATGAAGCGTCAGAACTGAATGTAGACAAAACATTCCAGACACAAAAATCTAGTGGCAGCTCAAGAGCACAATGACGCCAGGACATGAAAACTTAGCAATAACAGTGTACAAGTTTTTACCCAGATTAGATAATAAATCATCATGTCAAATCAAACAAAATTGGAGAAAGAAGAATCATTATCATACCGGACGCAAAGGAAGGCCTATGGGGCTGATAGCACAGTTCGTCTTTGATGCAATCCAGTCAGGTGGATGGTGAAACTTACAAGATGATCCAAATTTACAGTCCCCAGTTTTCACGTAGTACTGACATATGGATTGACCAGGTCTCTCTGGAAAACTCTTTTCCTTCTGTGTTTTGCTTGAAGGGCTACCAGCAGGGGGTAATGGCGAGTAAGGCCCTGCAAAGGCATGTGGAGAAGATGCTAGCGGTGACATCCCATAGACAGATGTCAGCCCAGCAGAGGGATGAACACCGGGAGATAGTGCAGGACTTACTGGTCCCTGCAAAAGTAAATTAATCACTGCATAGAAAAAGAGATTACACATCATTGTGGAAGGTTGATAGAGAGAATCTTTATATTACTGAGTAAGGACTCCAGTTCTGAATGGTAACCACTCCTGGATGAAGCAACACTGGACCATAAGCACTAGGTACATATGAACCAGGTAAAATCGGAGGCCTTGCTACTCTAAGACCAGTTAATGCACTGTTACATTCCTCGGGAGGAGCAGGAAGAGACTGCACTGTCGGATAAAATGGACGTGCAGGTGCTGGCACTGACATACCAGCAGGTTGAGGGTGATGGAATTTACATGTTATACCAAATTTGCAATGCCCCGTTTTCAAATAATAGGTGCATTCAATTTCCCCCTGTTGTAGTTGTTGAAAATTAGATGGCTAACTCAGAAAGTTAACACAAGTGCACACACATAAAACCATGAGACATTTACCGTGCGTAATGGATATCCATAAGTATTTAGTGGTATATTGCTCAAGGTTCCACCAAAGTTCCTAGGGTGGTGAAACTTGCAGGATACACCAAATTTACAGGTACCTGTTCTTAAAAAGTACTGCACGTGAACATTGTGAAGTCAGCAATGAAATCAAAACTATTAAATATGATATACCACATTCACGAAAACAGAAAACCTTAACACTTTGAAGTTTGAATGTTAGAAGAACTAACAAGATCAAACTTCAACACTGAAAACAGAGTACCTGGCAGATCGGCTCTCCCGTTCTTTCTGGGAACTCAACTCCTTCCAACTGCATCTTACCACCCTGAAAACAAAATCACTCAGCCGCATAAGGAATGTAGACATTCACATTTTTCCCTCTCAAGAAAATATAGCATATTCAGAAGATTGAGAAAGTAAATGCAGGGACAGAGCTTGAGCTTCGCCTACAGGTTCAGTAGAACCAATAACTTGGCTCAAACTATGTATTGTATTTAAAGCTCCACTTAATATGTATAAATAGTTTATCAAGAACTACATAAGATGCGTGTTTTAGCATTCAGAACCCATAAACTCAAAATTCTAGGTCTGCCTATGAGTAAATGAAAGTAGTCCAATTCTACACCACCCATGGGAATAATAGGTGCCTTATACTCCACATACACTAACTTAAAAGCTTTGGATCCGCCTCATGTGTCAGAAAGAACACATTCTCAACTATGACTTCCAAGTAAGAAATTCAACGAAAGTAGAGACCCACATTCGCCTAGATAAAATAGATACCAAATACATATTCAAGAAAGGAGGGAATTAGCTTAACATGAACCACCAAACCCCTCATAGTGTGCTTTCTACCACGTGAAACCAAATTAGTCAAGCTAGTGTAAGAAGGAAATAGCTTAACATGAACCACCAAACCCCTAGTAGTGGACATTTCTAACACGTGAATCCAGATTAGTCAAGGCCAGTGTAAAACGGAATTACCTTAATAGGAACCACCAAACCCCTCAAGTGTGCTTTCCTAAGTTGCTCGGACTCTCCAAAAATGATGCCACACCAGTGTCGGATCCTTCAAAAATACACTATTTTTGGAGGATCCGACACGCACCCGTCAACATTTTGAAAGAGTCCGAGCAACATAGGTGCTTTCTACCGCAAGAATCCAAATTAGTCGGGCCAGTGTAAAAAAGGAATTAGCTCAACATGAACCACCAAACCCCTCAAGTGTGCTTTCCTAAGTTGCTCGGACTCTCCAAAAATGATGCCACACCAGTGTCGGATCCTTCAAAAATACACTATTTTTGGAGGATCCGACACGCACCCGTCAACATTTTGAAAGAGTCCGAGCAACATAGGTGCTTTCTACCGCAAGAATCCAAATTAGTCGGGCCAGTGTAAAAAAGGAATTAGCTCAACATGAACCACCAAACCCTCAGTAGTGCACTTTTCATAGCGTGAATCCAAATTAGTCAGACCAGTATAAAAAGAAATTAGCTCAACATGAACCACCAAACCCTCATAGTGTACTTTATACCACATGAATCTAAATTAGTCGAACCACTAAAAAATGAAATTAGCTTAACATGAACCACCAAACCCCTCATATTGTACCTTCCACAGCATGAATCCAAATTAGTTAGGTCAGTGTAAAAAAGGAATTAGCTGAACGACCAAACCCTCGGTAGTGCACTTTCCATAGCGTGAATCCAAATTAGTCAGGCCAGTATAAAAAGAAATTAGCTCAACATGAACCACCAAACCCTCATAGTTTACTTTCTACCACATGAATCCAAATTAGTCGAACCACTAAAAAATGAAATTAGCTTAACATGAACCACCAAACCCCTCATAGTATACTTTCCACCACATGAATCCAAATTAGTCAAGCCAATGTAAAAACGCAATTAGCTTAACATAAAACCCAACTAAAACAAGATAAACAACTTACAGAGCGCCGATCACGATCACTCGGATGGTTAAACCGGCAATTAGGTCCATATCCACATGACCCATTTCGCAAATAATACGAACAATCAGGAACACCAGGCCTTTCTGGGTAAACCTCCCTTCCAAATAACCCCAACTTCTGCATTGATCCTACATTACCCAAAAACAAAAAAAAATCATCAAAAACCCTAGAAAACTTATAAATAAAAATTAAAACAACCCAAAATTCAAAATTTATTAAAAATCTAAAATAGCACCATCCAGACCCGTTTCTTGCTCCACCGCAACCCATTCCGACTGATGATCGGATTGTGACCCGTTACTCCCTGTAGACGGCCCGTACAGCTCCATCTCTTTCTTTTAGGTCTTCTTCTTCACAATATTCAGAGGATCAAAACCAACAAAAAAAAGAAGACAAAGTATCTGATAAAAAGTTGATTATATATATGTACAGAAGAAGAAGATATTAATGGTGTTTTAGTGACTTACAGTATGCAATGAGATGGGAGAAAAAGGGTACGACACACCAAGGAGAAAATTGCCAACTGTGGAAAAACGAAATAGAGAGAAACAGTCTTTTGGTATCACTAAGGTTTCGTTTTTTTTTTTCACTGTCCGTACAGTGTGCATGCTTCGGATTTTCCGGTTTTTTGTTCAATAATCTTATTAATTAAGTATATCACTATATTTTATTTGTCTCTATCTCGATTAGTAGCTTAATTGATTGAGTCTCTGCTTGTATGGACTTTCATTCGCCTTGTTGATGAGGATTTAATTCCTCCATACATATTAATTTGATGCAAAATATAAAATAAATTTTCCAATCTTAAATATATTTTAAGACAAACACTAGATATTTGAAATTAGAAAAATCAAGAGATAATTTATTTTTATTATTAACTATAGTTAGTTTTAATATATTTTTCATAGTGTTGAATTTATTATGTTCAACGGAGGATATAGTAACGATAAATTGAGTTATATATAAAGTTAGTTTTAATATATTTTTCATAGTGTTGAATTTATTATGTTCAATGGAGGATATAGTAACTATAAGTTGAGTTAATACTACGTGACTAAGTTAAACTATTGTGTTGTTGAATATTTTACTCGTCCTACCTTTTGTTTAGAAGAGAATATTAAAATGGAAAAATTAGAAGGATTAATAAAAAATTGTGAGTGAAGATTGTTCCTTATTTTAATTAACGATGCTTTAATAATTACTCATCAACAAAATACTCCCTTGATTTATAATTACTTGTTCACTTTTTCTATTTTACTTGTTCGTTTTGACAAATAAAGGAAGGACAATTTTTTTTACCTATTATACTCTCAATTAATTACTTTGAAAAATGTATAAATTCTTGAAACTCTCAAGTTTTAAATTCATCTACTTCATAATTAATAGGGGTAAAATGGTAAAGTTGTTATGTAAATTATTATTTTCTTAATAAGTGTGTCAATTCAAAAATGGACAAGTAATTAGAGACGGAAGGAATAAGCAATAAAACAGAAAACTTAAGAAATAAGTTCAATCCTAAACATCAACATATCCAATAATAATAATAGTAATAATAACATTTTTTTCTCAAACAATTCATGAAAATAAACTAAATAGCAACCGACACTTGTTTCCCTTGGGATTCGAAATTACTGTCATGTCCTTCACATTCTTGTCGTTTTACTATTCTAGTTTGTTTAAATTTTGAAAATGATACACGTGTTAAACAATTTTATTTTACCTAATTAAGCAACGAAATTAAATTACTTACTACTATTATGAAGCTAGAAAATTAATGTCCTGCAAGGCTACAACTAGTTGTCTAATATAGGTTAATTAATAATTAATCATACTTTATGCTGTAGAAGTTTCGTTGAGCTAATATAAAGGAGTTGACATGTTACAAATTATCACAACAATAACATAATCAGTGAAATCTGAAAAAAATAAAAAATACGTATTGAGAAAAAATATTTATAAAATAAATAAGTGATAATTGAGTTGTGAAATTTAAGAAAACTTGATTTTTATTTTATGTATATATATATATTTTACCATTATCTCTATTTTTAAAAAGAAATAAATTTATAAGGAAAAAAAAATGAGAAAATTTGAGATCTAAGCCGTAAGGTGCTTGTCTATTTTATTCGTCTTTAGAGCGTCATCACAGAGAGGTTGGTTTCGCGATAGACCTATAGCTTAATGAAATTGATATCGAAGTCAATGTTATAAATAATCACCAAGTATAAAATTTGTGTATTTTTTGTGTGCTTTAAAAGTGCATGTAATATTTTACACAAGAGGTTAAGAAAAGAAGATTATATTCAACAATTCAACTAGCCAATGGACTATTATTTTGATTCAATTAGATAATTATCAAATAATTCATATTGTTTTAATTAAGTGACAATACTCCGACTCATATATGCTAAATTGCCAAAAACTCACAAAAAAAAGGAGCAATTTTTCTCTTGCATAAACTCTACCTTTTGAGTAAAGAATAAAATTCGTGGGACAAAAAGTCTAACTTGTCATTGAAATGACATTTAAGAATTCAGAAATATTTAATAAAAAAGGAAATCTTTTGGTTCTTAGCAAGAGGAGGGGGGGGGGGGGGGGGGGGGTGGGATTCT
>NW_006239219.1:511964-514843 GCF_000226075.1 Solanum tuberosum | reverse complement strand
GGAGTGAGTACTGTCATTTGATAATTACAAATCCGATTAATTCAAATTTTCACAATATAAGGACTTATTCGAAGGAAAATGTTTCTTATCAGAAAAAAAAAATTATACTTAAATTTTAAACTTCTGATTAAAAAGAAACATACTCATTTAATGTATTATATCCTCTGATAATAATGAATGTTTTATTTCGTTTATATTAGAAATCGAACGGTACTAATCACTCCCTTACATCATAGCAAAATTTATAGAGCAAACATAATTCACCTGCAATCAAAATTCTATATAATAGTCATCTTATAATCACATCTTACTATAAAAACGAAGTTTTGTTTGAATCATTTTAACGTATTGTTAAATTTATTAGTTAAAAGAGTGATACATAAATTGTTGATCACGGAAATTAGGTGACGTTTATTTTTATTTTTAAAAAATAGGCTTAAGTCATCTACGGCCACTTAAAGTTGTCCACATATTTCACTTTGACACTTCAACTTGGGCTTTTACTTATTGAACACCTAATTTATTCAAAAATCATTCCTATTAGACACAAAATGCTGACATGGCAAAAAAGTGTGTTCCACACTCCTTGAGCGCGTATAGCAATTAAAAATCATATTTTTTAAATTTATTTTTCAACTTATTTTTAAAAAAAATTATAAAAAATAAAATGGAAAATCTCTGTCTCACCACCCTCTAAACGTCTACCTCTCTTTCTCTAACCCTTTTTTATTCTTCTTTTGCATTTTTTTAAAGTTCCTTTTTTGATAAAATTAATATAAATTGATTATTTTTTTCAGCAAAAGTCGTTATTCTTTATTAGATAATTATGGTAGTGAGTGATTATAAATCCAAAATAGTGAAAAGCTTTGAAACGCAGCAGATTTTGACGAAGAAGAAGAGGAGGGGGGTTGGCGGGGGGGGTGAGATTGATTGGAAATAATTTGTTTTTTTTATCTAATTGCCACGTGTCATCATTTTATTGGTCTATCTGCTATGTATTTGTGTTTGAGACACACACACTTCTGTCTTTCATCAGATTTTCATTTTGTGTTTAATAGATATAAATTTGTTAAGATTAAAGTGTTCAATAAGTACTGACCTAAGTTAAGGTGTCTAACTGAAATATACAGACAACCTTAAGGGGACGTATATGACTTAAGCCTATATGTGACTTTTTTCATTCAAACATCATAGAATTTTTTATTTTTTATTTTTTTGCTTTTCAAACATTAACAAAAGTTATTTTAAACAAAAAGTACAAAATCATTTGGTGAAGTCTTTTTGTCTAAACAAATCTATATGAAACACATCATACATGCTAACTTGTTGGTCAAGAAAAATCGAACTTTAATTTGCTAGTGGCATAATCGATATTACGAAGTAACATTAGGGGTGTTTTTATAAATTTTCTGCAGAGAAAAAAAAGGACAGAGTACTACTGCTACAACCAATTATAGACGAACCGATCTCCAATTAACACACGCCTCCAAAGTTGTTTGGCTCATTGTGAGCAATGGCCAATGAGAATGAATAATGATATTTTAAAATTGAATCAATAGATTTTAAATTCGGAATCTGTCTCTAAATAATTAAAGAGTATTATTATTAGATTGGAACTTTTTTTTATTGCAATGGATTTGAATTGTTTTAAACAAAACAAAATATTAACGTCTCAACAACAATAACATTACAAATGAAATCTTACTAAGTGGGATTTGGAGAAAATAGAGTATATATAGATATTATCACTATCTCCATCTTAGTGAAGATAGAGATTCTTTTCGAAAAATGTTGGGATCAAGTGCATCGTAATATTCACGTCTCATGAAAAATATATACATTTATTTTTGTATTTTTCCCAACATTTTTCATATTCATGTGATAAAAATATACTAAGAAAGTTGACTTAAATTATTCATTTTATAAAATAATGACACTGATTATCGTCCATTACAAAATCTTGACCTTCATCAAAGTTGAAATATTGTCAACTTATTTGACATTCAAACAAAAATATCGATATTCGATTACAAGATATCAGATAAATAAATTAAATCAAAATAAATAATATGGCAACCATTTAATCAATTTCGAGGTCAACATCAGACTCCTTGACTAGTAAAACACCTTTTTCCTTTAAAATTAAATGTTCACTATTTATAGAAGACTTCCCTGTTTGGACAATATTTTAGTACTCCCTCCGTCGACAATTGTTTGGCAAGTATACTAAAAATAGATGTCCAAGATTAATTGTCAATTTAAACAATCAAGAAATAATTAGTCATTTTTTTTCCAATTCTACCCTTAATGATAGTGTAGTTCAATTGAAAAGTTATGTGGACTTTTGATATTCTTGGTATAGTAAGGTTATATTAATCAAATTACACCTTGTATTAAATTTTTCTTGAGGGGTGTGCATGACCTTACCCTAACAAACAATTGTGGACGGAGGGAGTAGTAGTTGAATCAAATAACATTTGAATTTGATATTGAATATTAGTGCCCCATTTGACCATAATAAACAAATCTTTTTTAATTTTATTTGAAATTTTGAATTTGTGGCTGGTTGTGTATTTTTTTCCGAAGAATAGTTAGAATTTGAATTTACCTTTCTCTAATGTGTTTTATATTTCTAATTTCTAAAAGTAGTAAAATCATTCTATTTTAACTAAATGTCGTAAAACATACAATTAAAACATTTTTAAAAGAATAATATATTAAATAGATAATCACATATAATATCATACACTACATCATATATACGAGCTACTACATACTAGGTACTAGTACTACTCATCTCAATGTCTTCATCCTTTTGATTACTACTGTCGGGGGGGGGGGGGGGGGGGGGGAGGGTTGTTTTAATTGGTAAAATTTTT
>NW_006239219.1:472519-511820 GCF_000226075.1 Solanum tuberosum | reverse complement strand
GGGGAGGGGAAGGTTGTTTTACATGGTTAAACTTTTTTTTTTATGTGTGTATAGTAGATGTTCACTCCCTTTTGACTTATTCATACGTCTACTTCTTAATTATTATTTTTTTTAAAAAATAAAATTTTGGTGGCCATGATGGCCTTTTATTAATAAAAAAATGAAGACTTAATCGGTACAAAAACAAAGATAGGGTCGGCCCTAAAGTGACTGGCCCATCAACAATTAATACTTGGAAAGATAGATCCAATCCATCTATATGTGTGGATGTATCTTTGTCTGTTCTTCTTCTCTTTTGTTCTCTAATAAGAATACTTCTTCAAATTTTGAACCCTCTTAATCAAAATCTTGATTCTGCCACTGACATGTTTTATTCTGTCATGTTAGCACATTTTGTTGTCGACGAATGAGGTGAGGAGTTTAATCTAAATTATAGTCACCTTATCTTTCATGATATGATTGATAAATTGCGAGAATTTATTAATCATGATTCATGAGTCTAACTAGGATCGTCAGAAGTTGAATAGGATGGTACTATGTACTTGCTAGTAAGTCATCCATTTATTTGCTAAAGAGAGGGAAGGAACTTGATTACAAAAGTAAGATGAATTACGAGTAATATGTAACTCATAGGAAGAGCTAATTGTAAAGGCCGATCGGAGAGAAATGTTGTATTATTTTCGAATCTCTTAGTGCAAAAATAAAATAATTATTATAAAAGACATAAAATTAAAAATATATTTGTAAATGTTAAAGTTTTTGTCGTTTTATTACATCTTGATAACTTGACGTGCCACGTCCACACAAATCGTTCATCTTCGAGAATCGAGCCCATCCATTTTTGGGCCGTGGGCTACTGGGCTTACTACTAGAAGTTTCTACGGGTCCAACCCATTTCCATTTCCGGGTCGCTTCACTTCCCGGTTCTTCTCGCTCGTAAATACACAACCTGTTATCCATTCAAGTTTACAGAGCTGCAAAGTACCACGTTGGAGTTAAAAACACCATGAATACTCTAGCTAACTCCGGCTTCACCACCGCCGGAATCTCCACCGCTTGGTCCATTCAGTTGCCAGTACTACGCCGTTGCTCTGGATTTTCCAGTGGAGGATTAGCTTTTATTCGAGCTCCACCGAACCGTAGTCCTTGTAGAAGAATCATCTGCATGGCGGTACGAACTATTTTAGAAATATCAATTTCTTTTAGCAGAGAAAGTGAATAGATAAGCATAATTTGAAGTGTATTCAGTTTAAATTTAGGAATTCATTTTTAGTGAGTAAACATTGTAGTCGGAAATTGCTGTTTTAAGCTTTTCTGATGTAATCGTTTTTAATGCTGGTTGCGGTATATTGCAGGAACCTTATCTAATTAAAAAACTCGATTCAGCTGAGAAAACGTGGAAAGAATTGTCGGTATGCCTCTTTCTGAATTTTAATGCTTTTTGAATTTCTAAGAGCTCATTGTCTTCATTTTGAATTTCCAGTTGTGTTTACTCTCCTTTCTGGATTTGCAAAATGTAAATTTAAGTGAAAATTACTTCTACTTTAAAGGAAGAGGATTGTGATAGGTTGATGGGATGAATCGAACATTTGTTTAGATAAACAAAAATCATACATGTCTTTGAAATCAAATATTCCGTCTGAATTGAGCGAAAAAGATACAGAGGATTCATATTAGTCTGGTATTGAGGTACAGTTTTTTGATATATCTACTTGTATATTGACGGAGAGGCTAGGATAGAGAGGTTATGGGGACGGTAGGAAGGATAGATAGTCTGTTTCCGATTGACTCTCGGCTCGAAACAAAAGAGAAGAATTCGAAGTATGGTAGCAAAAAAATATGACAACAACATAACAAGATACATGACAAATGAAGCAACAAATTATATGATTTGAATACATATGTTAATTTATTCAAGCAGTTATGACAGAAAGATAAGGTGAATTAGGTTTTAGCAACATATAATTCGAGACAGGTTCATGTTTGCCTGGTTCAAAGTCTTAAGCGTATATGAAGTGTTGCGAATCTCTAAATATTTCCTTTATAATGTGGAATGACCACGAATTACGCTTAAAACTACTGAAGCACTTTCAGGTTAAGCTTGCTGATCCAGATGTGGTCTCAAATCCAAGTGAATATCAGAAGTTGGCGCAGTCAATGTCAGAGCTAGATGAAGTACCTCACTAAACTGTCATTTTATCTCCTCTTCTATTGTTGACAAGATACACTATATTTTATTCACTTTTGTTGCCTTTTTTGAGCTAGGTCGTATTAACATACAGGAAATTCAAGGATTGTGAGAAGCAATTGGAAGAAGCAAAAGGTTATCATCCACTTTTGTGGTAGTCCTAACATTTTCCTGAAAAGATTTTTTACTGCCACTTGCTAGCTCTCCCTCCATGATTTCATTATAATGTTTCTGTTTGTAGTAGTTTATTTATACATAAATGTGACAAGCTCTTCTATTCCTGGCAGCTTTAGCTAAAGAAGCTGGCACTGACGAGGACATGGCTGAGATGGTTGCTTCTGAAATTCAATCCTTGACAGAGCAAATCAAAGAGCTAGAGGAGAAGTTTAAGGTTATTACAGTGCTTCAGTTAAAGTATTTTTATTTTACCTTTCTTATTTCGGTTTCCAGATAGTTTTCAGATTTAATGTTTTCTATGCATCTTTGTGGGATTATGTTGATATTCCTCATGATGGCAGTTAATGCTCCTTCCGAGCGACCCTCTTGATGCAAGGAATATAATGCTTGAAGGTATATTATTCTCTTACTTTGCCTTATTGTCTTGATTTGTTTGTAGAATTTTCTGCTCTGCGGCTTAGTTTCAGATTCATGAACTCCAAGCAATAATTAAGTGATCCAGATAATAAAAAAGTAAAATATTCATCAGAACTTAATGAGCAGATGTAAAAACCACGAAGCTTTTCTTGAGATATTTAGAAGTGAAACAAAAGATAAGGTTACAGACTCTTTTACTCCATCTCACTAAAATTAATTGACCATGACTGGTTTTCAAAGAGTTTAAGAGGAAAGTGTTTCAAATCTGAGAAAGTGGCAAAGTTAATGAAAAGATTCACATTAAAGTTGAGTTGATATAAATTAATACTATTTATATTTTCTTAAATTGTTGGAAGAAAAAACTTCTCCAATATAGGAGATAGCTCATATTTTTGGTACGGGATAAAATGGGAAGTAAGTCAATTGAAACATGACTGGGTACTACATGCTTCTTCGAGTATCCCTTTTAAATGGCCACTTTTTTTTTTGTTTGAGAAAGATAACATAATGGCCACATTTAGTTTTACATTTATATTATTGCTGATTTGATGAAATCGAGCACAACATACATTGATAGAATCTAATTGTCTGCAAGTCCTCTAAAAGTTGTCCAGCTTATAAATCTTTGGATGTGGCATGATTACCACTAGCACATCAGTAGCTACAAATATTGAAACTTAAGGGTTAGCCAGCATGTGATGTGTGTCTGCTCTATGCTGCTTAATTTTGATTTCTGTCACTCCTAATTGTTAAGTTAAGATATCTTTTTCACAAAAGCTTTAATTCTGGGTATGGGTGTCTTAACTCTTTTGTGTTGCAGTCAGGGCAGGTGCTGGTGGGGATGAGGCTGGAATTTGGGCTGGTGATCTTGTAGGTACATGTTCCTTTAGTCCTTCTGGATTCTTTTATATAGATCTGATACTTTTTCAGATACTGAAAAAAGAAAAGTTTAATCTCTGTTCATTCAACTCTTGGTACTTTTAACAGTGGCATGAGATAGACAGTACTATCTTACCTTATAACATATGGCCTTTATGGGTCCAAAGTGCAATACCTTACAGCTAAGAAATAAATAAATGAGACTTTAAATACCTGGTCACCATTACATTCCACCAATCAATATAGAGTCCTTAAAGTGTTATTTCATCTGCTGAGCTATGACAGAAGTGGTTATTGCTTCCAATAGCGTGAAATGAAGAACCCAGATCTGATTGCTTGGCACACTTATTTCTTCTTTGCTTTGACATCATTAGGTGCGTATGTATGAGAAATACAGTGAACGGAACTCTTGGAAGTTTGCTCCAATCTCTTGCTCCGAGGTAAATATGCACTAAATTCTAATTGACATCTACTTTTTCATTTTCTAAAAAGAAGTAATTTCTTCCTCTAATCTATTTAACATCTTTTTTTTTCAAGGCTGAAAAAGGAGGATTCAAAACATATGTGATGGAGATCAAAGGCAACCGAGTCTATAGTAAATTGAAATATGAATCTGGTGTTCATCGAGTTCAACGTGTACCACTAACAGAAACTCAAGGCCGTGTTCACACTTCTACTGCAACAGTTGCTATCATGCCAGAGGTTAGTTATCCACATGTTCACTCAAAATTATCTCCTATTTAGTCTAGCTCAATATGACCATCTTTTTTAGTGAGAATATTGAAAACAACGTTGAACTTGGCGCAAATTATTAGTTTCGTCTCTAAACTATTGACAGCCTTAAAAACACCCCTCTACTTGATTAGCTAAACTTAAATACACCCCTGATCTGCCACATAACATAGCAAATGGTCTCAAACTCTTGTAGGAGCATGGAACTCTTAATAAAAAGCAGAGAGAAGTGTTGAAAACACCCCTAAGGTTAGCGAGAATTTAGGGGTGTATTTCACTCATAGTGCAATATCGAGGGTGTATTTAAGTTCAATTAGCGAAGTAAAGGAGTGCATTTAAGGCAGTCAATAGTTCGGGGATGAAAATAATAATTTGTGCGGAGTTTAGGAGTGTTTTCAATATTTCTCTTTTTTTTTATGTAATTGTACTATCTGCAAGTTCATCCCAAATGTTGTAGCAATCACATAGCTTGCTGCATCATTTAAATCACCATGTACAGCTGAGTAGTTGTCGATCACCAAACTTCCAATTTTACCTAGAGTTTTCATTATGTTCTTTTGATTGTTTTTCCCCAAGTATCCCTAGGTCTTTTCAGTTCCCTGTTTTTCTGCAGCTGTTATTTCTTTTGGTTTCATCCTTGATATATTTTATGGTTTCAGGCTGATGAAGTTGATGTGGAAATTGACCCGAAGGATATAGAACTAACAACAGCACGTTCTGGTGGTGCTGGAGGTACATGATGATTCAACTCTTCATGTTCTACTACATTTCCCTATACATGAACTTCTTGTGCTTATTGACATGCATATATTAATGCATGATTATGCTATGCAGGGCAGAATGTTAACAAGGTGGAGACTGCAGTTGATCTTTACCATAAACCAACAGGAATTAGAATCTTTTGTACTGAAGAAAGGAGTCAGCTTAAAAACAAGAATCGGGCTTTCCAACTATTGAGAGCAAAATTGTAAGGGACATTGATTCATATATAAGTATTTTGCTTAATGGAGTTACTGAACTTTATTATATAGAAATAAAAGATAAAAAACAGAATTGCTCAACTTAGATATGAATGAAATTAGTCCTATGGATTAGGTGAGAAGCCCTTGCTTGTAAGATGACCTCTTCTGAGAGCAACTAGATAGGTTTGCTTAAGAAAATGATATACTTACTGATGCGAACCTGAAGTACTGCTTTCTAGATCCTATAAAGAAAGTTTCTGGTGTTTGAACTGCCCACTATGTCTGGTCACGGATCCATAAATTAAATTTAGGGGGTTCAGCTTTTAAGATTTTCCACATTGAACTCATTGTACAGTTAAAATTATGGGTTCAAGTCTAATATTTGTTGAGATTTTAGTAGGTTTTTACATATATATCTACACTCCATATTGAAAGTTATGGGTTCAGGTGAACCTGTTGCCAAAAGGTTATATCCGCCCATGTCTGGATCTTTACTTCAATTCTGCGAAATAGTTTTGTTTGCATGTCAAAAAAATTCACTGCTTAGAACACCTTCTTTTGCTAGTTTAAGAGTGAAACAAACTTAAGTGATTGCCCATGTCAGATATGCTTTTCATTAAGCATGTGGTATGTGTTCTTCATATCTAGATAACCTTGCCATATATAATAGTGTGAACTAAAGAAACCTACGTGATTAAGGAAGAATCTGTTAGTATTTGGCTATGTTCTATGACAATGATAAGCCCATAGACTAACTTTCAAGTTTCCAATGCATCAAACAATAAAGGTCTATCATGTTACCTGATTAAAAAAAAACAAGAAAGGTCTGTTATTGTTAGCCTTTTATCCTTTAGGCATGGTTGTGGTTTGACACTTCATTTGCTTTTATGGAAGTCAACAAGGTTATGTGATTTGGGGTTGTCAAATTTTTTGTCACTGGCTGATAGAGCCCGTGATCGATCTGTGAGAAATATAGGAAAAGAATATTATTGAATTGTTGTTGTGTCTACATTATTACATTGAGACCCTATTTATAGACACTACAATACAATCCTTTACCAAGTAGGATACTACTTACTATTCCTATTTCTGTTCCTATTCAATTCTAAATAGGATTGTATAAACCTATTCCTATTCTACTATGATTGTATAAACCTATTCCTATTCTAATAGGATTGTATAAACCTATTCATATTCTAACACTCCCCCTCAAGCTAGTGCATACAATTCATGTACCTAGCTTGTTACAAATGTAATTAACACGAGGACCGATGAGGGACTTGGTGAGATATCTGCAAGTTGATCAGTCGACTTCACAAAAATTGACAGTCAATCTCAATGTGCTTGTCTTCTCATTAAATACGAGATTTGATGCATAATGTCAGTCAATATCAATGTGCTTGTCTTCTCATTAAATACTGGATTTGATGCATAATACCGATAAAACACCGAGTGATAAAATTCCAGTGTTGAGCTTCCCAAACCAAACTTGCAATGACTAACTCACAAAATCGACATACAAGGCTACTAAACTCCCCCTGAGCAACAAAGTGCTCAAAACCTAGTATAAAGTATATGGATCATGTTGGAATCAATAGATGAGTCGATATTAAACAAGAAAGTCACTGAAAAATTGGTCGGAAAATGCTCATATGCAGGAGTATAGATTTGATGGCTAAAAGTAGTCACAATCTAAAAAGTAGTCACCGGAATGATGGCTTGGTGCTACATAAATTATATATGAAAAAGTAGTCACCGGAATGATGGCACGGTGCTACAAAAATTAAATATGAAAAGTAGTCACCGGAATTATGGCACGGTGCTACACAAATTAGATATAAGAAAGTAGTCACCGGAATGATGGCTTGGTGCTACATAAATTATATATGAAAAAGTAGTCACCGGAATGATGGCACGATGCTACATAAATTATATATATGAAAAAGTAGTCACCGGAATGATGGCACGATGCTACATAAATTATATATATGAAAAAGTAGTCACCGGAATGATGGCACGGTGCTACAAAAATTAAATATGAAAAGTAGTCACCGGAATTATGGCACGGTGCTACACAAATTAGATATAAGAAAGTAGTCACCGGAATGATGGCTTGGTGCTACATAAATTATATATGAAAAAGTAGTCACCGAAAAGATGGAGCGGTGCTACACAAATACCAACGGATATGGGGTTGACACAAAACAGCCCTAGAAAGTCACCGAAAATTGATGCATGGTGACCTGTCTGACTAAGTTTCTTCCCTTGAACATGGGGTTCATGCATGTATCATTTGTCCTACTTTTATTAACATAATCATTGGCCAGATGGGCGGCATATATTGGTAATAGCCACCCGCCAGCAGCGGAAACTCTTTGATTTTCTACCAAGATCGTAGAGGCTCTGATACCATGTGAGAAATATAGGAAAAGAATATTATTGAATTGTTGTTGTGTCTACATTATTACATTGAGACCCTATTTATAGACACTACAATACAATCCTTTACCAAGTAGGATACTACTTACTATTCCTATTTCTATTCCTATTCAATTCTAAATAGGATTGTATAAACCTATTCCTATTCTACTATGATTGTATAAACCTATTCCTATTCTAATAGAATTGTATAAACCTATTCATATTCTAACAATCAATCAAGACAATCACTGGAAGGAAACTTGTCCAAGAGCTGATGACCCCTCTGTGTCATCCCTTTTCTAGTTGATCTTCACCATTTGACAATTTCTATGATGGTCATATGCATATATGAATCTCTACATAATTTTACTTGCAATGAAATATGTCATTAGTTTCAGACTGCACTATCTGCTAGTGAACTAGAACCAAAATCTTATGGGTCCTAAAATTCACCGGAATAATTGTCTAGGCTGAAGAGCCATGGACAGTCTACATAGTTCCATGTATGTATCATCTTTATACATTGGTACATTCATGTTATTTCACTACTATGTATGTATTTTCTTTATACTAACACAAGGTGATATTTATGTAAATTTTTACTATGGCCATAACTTCTGGAATTACTATTATCTGTGCATGGATATGACTTGTGACGTTCTTCCAGGTATGAGATTAAGGTGAGGGAGCAGCAGGAGTCCATAAGAAATCAGAGAAAATTACAGGTAAGATAACTAAACCTTCATATCGTTGAACTAGCCTACTCAAAATGCAGTAGGAAGGGGACACTCAAATCAACATGGTTGGCACCATATTTTTTATGTTCTCTTTTAAGGGAAAATGCATAAATTTCCCCTTGAACTTGTCCCGAAAAGTCAATTACACGCTCAAACTATCATAGTGACCTATTACACACCTATACTATTCAGTTTGAAATTAAAGTAAAAAAAGAAGAAGTTAGAATCCTCTTTTCCACCCCCCACCCCCCACACCTCTTCTTCTTCAAACCCCCACCCATTGTCCTCTTCTTCTTCATTCTTTATTTCATCACACTTCTTCATTTTTTATCACAATCTTAAAGCACAATTTTTTTTGATTCGCAATTAGGTTAATTCCCATAGATTTGTTAGTGAATAATTGTATTTTATCTAGAAAAATTTTGATTGATTGTTTCTATCTTTTTGGACTTTGTTAAAGTATTTTGGGAAAATGCATAAGTACCCCCCAGCCTATGCCCAAAATCCCTGAGACACACCTAACCTTTACTAAGGTTCTATTACCCTCTCGAACTTAATTTTTAATTAATTTTCTACCACTTTTCAGCCTACGTGGCACTATCCTTGAAAAAATTGTCAACACACGCTGGGCCCACAAGATAGTGCCACGTAGGCCGAAAAGGGGTAGAAAATTATATATAAAATAAGTTCGGGGGGTAATAGGACCTTAGTATAGGTTAAGTGTGTCTCAGGGATTTTGTGCATAGTCTGGGGGGTACTTATGCATTTTCCCAAGTATTTTTGGTTGTTAATCAATTTTTGGTTTTGGTGGTAATAGCAGCTTTATGGGTTTGGTGGTGATGGGTGGCGGGTGACAAACATTAAAAGAGGTAATTAAAGGTGGTGAAAAATAAAAAATCGATATTGATAATGGTGGTGGTGATATTTGGTGTTGGGTGACAAAGAAGAAGAAGAATTGAAGGTTATATAGTGGTGGTGAAGAACAAAATCAATAGTGAAGGTGGGGCCGGATATGATTTTCCGATGAAATGAGAATTGAAAATGGGTGGGATTAGTGATGAAGAAGATACAATTATTAGAGAATTAAATCAATTAATTAGGGATTAGTTAGAGTAGAATATAGTTAACAAAAGAAAAGTTAATTAATAAAGAAAAGAAAACAAAAAATTATAATTTATGACATGACGCTGACGTAGAGCTGATGTGGCAGCGAGTATAATACATCACATAATGTGATAGTGGTGTTACACGTCTCGGGGTGGTAATAAATTCACTTTTGAGTAGTTAAGGTGTGTAATAGGTCATCATGATAATTTAAGCGTGTAACTGACTTTTCGGGACAAGTTCAGGGGGAATCTATGCCTTTTCCCTTTCTTTTAAATGTCCTAATCTAAAATGATATCCATATGGAACATACCTATATGTTCCACAAGTTCAAGTAGCTTACATGTATCTACCTGCTGATCATCTAATATATACCATCACTACTGCAAACCTTTCATACTGATAGTGTCTGTGACACATAAGTAAATGTCGAGGAAATGGTTTAACACAACCTTTTACAATTTGAATGGAAGAAAATGACCCTGCAAAGATCTCTTACGTGTAAAAACAAAGAATTATAGGTAGATTTGGCATAAAACTGAATTGTAATGAGCCACAAAACCAATTGACCCATATATGTTATAATTGTTTCCTGGGTTTACATAACATGACCAAGCTAATACAACATTTTTTATATGGTCATTTTAAGCCTTGTGATCTCTTAAATTTTCGTATCAGATCAAAAAGCACGAGGACAAGATATCTTGTTAATTTTCCTTATTAGACTTTATATTTACAATGACAGGTAGGTACTGGTGCTCGGTCAGAAAAAATTCGGACATACAACTACAAGGTAATTAAGCCATAATGCCTTGAACTGAAAAGTGTGTTATTCCCCAAAACAAACTTTTGGCATCCAATTAATGATTATGATGGTATAATATCCTACCACAATCTCAAACTGCAGTTTTGGTTCATAGAAACAAGTACTTTCACTGAATATGGAAAACTTTGAACGTTGTGTTTTTCCTGATTATTGCTTTAAAAGTGATGGTACAAGTGAAGCATACTCATGGTTCTGCATTCTTTTGAAATATTCTGACTGGTTCCTACAGTTCTCTTTTAGATTACCCACCCTTGTGCCCCATCTTTTCATCATTCTGATCTCTTTTCTCTGATGTTCACAGGACAATAGGGTCACTGATCATCGGCTAAAAATGAACTTTCCGCTCATGACGTTTCTTGAGGGTGACATCGAGACAGCTGTTCAGGTATGTTACTTTGCTAAGTAGCTATTTGGAACCCCTTGGGGGAGGGAATGGTAAGAATTCCCAATAAGACTGTCATGCTAATTTCATCTTTGTGCAGTCTTGTTCTACTTTGGAGCAACAAGAGTTACTGCAAGAACTTGCTGAATCTGCCAGTGCACCTGCATGATAATTTGAGGCCTTTGTTTTCGCTAGAAGTTCTATTTTTTTTCCTTCGTGGAACACTTCTCACACAAATCCCGATGGGTCCTCGGATCAGCATTGTTTAAATGGACCGTAAGGATATCATTCTTGTTAGAATTGTTGTAAATCTAGGATCAGTACAAAAGAATGAGGAGATCTAGTGCTAACCAGGAGCTCTCTCAGATCCTTTTTTGGAACTTGGCTTCTAAATGTTACAGAACACTTCAACAAGAAGTTCATTATTGAAAATCAAAGTAATCCTTGTGCATAATTTCTTCATCAATCTGAAAATCATTATAATGCTTGTGCATATTTCCCTCATTTTGAACGCTGATATTCTACGGATTTGATTCTTGGTTTCTTCTTCTTTGCCTTTTGTTTCCCATCTGTTTTCTTTCGTGATTCAATCTGTAAGGCTAATGTTATATTGTCATGAGGCTTTGGTCATGCCGACTACTATAGGTTAGCTATTTCTAGCTTCTATACTAGACCTTCCACTTTGATGTAGTTTTCGTTTGTATTGGTATTGAATAAACATATCAAACAAAGGCTAGCAGCGCAAGTCCTCCAGCCTGGGTAAAAAAAGGTGAACTCTATTATTCCTCTACCCTGCTGCTTTTTTCCTTCTCTTTTTATCACTATTCCCACCTAGTTCCTCGGCTTTGGTTGCTTGGTCCAGGATAGACCAACGGTTAGTAAGCAATGATCTAACGACCCTCTTATATAGGTTGGAGCTACCTTATTATTAGAGAAGTTTTTCCGCACTAGGGTTGACACCTAAATTTAGTCTTCAAGACACTATATCTTGAGAAAATCCTAGAGTGTATTAGTCCCTTCAGCGATAGGGGCGACTTTGTCATGTGTCCCATCTAATATGCAACACGAGAGGATATTTTTACAATTAAATCTGTAGTTTTAATCTATCTATGACCGATGCTTACTTGATTTTCATTTTTGTTTTATCATACTTACTAAAAGAATGCACTTTGAAATCAAACATTGCCCAAGTCGAATTGGCTAATAGTTGACAATCATTTGAAAGCAAATAAATTTACCACATACCATTGATATTCGGTAATGAGACAAATGGTAAGAAAGATGAAATGAATGCTCCCGTAATTTGATTATCATTACAAAGCTAATGATATTGAATTAATTTAAATTTAATATTTAATCAATCCTTAAACTTATTACGAATATTCCATTACACGCTTGAACTAAACTTTATTTTAACTAAAATACCTCAACTTTTAATGAAGTGTTTCAATTAGATTACATACTCAACTTTCAAATTACTCTTCCGTCCCAATTTATGTGCTACCTTTTAGATTTTGAGATTCAAATAAGTTTATTTTTTATTTTAAATTGTTAATAATTGTGATTTCTAGTACTTTTTACTTAGTTTATAAACATATAAATTTCATTTAAAAAAATTAAAGATTCCATGAGTTAAATCTCGATCAAACTTAAGTTTCTTACTCTCAAAAAACAAAAAATATCATTGAACAAATTTTCAATCAAACTTAAACCTAACTCTCAAAAAAAAAAAAAAAAGTTGTCAGGACATCGAGCACCAGTGGCACCGTATAGCCGCAGTTTTCTTCAGTAGCTGCAACGTGTCGAATTCTCTAGTCAATCATCATCATCATCAGTGAATCCAACACTCGTCAAATCCTCCAAATGGCATGGAGGTTCGCACCATTTCTTCAACCTTCTCTCCTCACTATAAATATAAACCCCCAATTTTCCACCATTTTTGCTTCTGCAAAATCATCTTCTATGCTCAATAAATTCCTAATTTCTTCATCATCTTCCTCATTTCGGTACTTGTGTAAATCCACTAAGCCCTTTTTTCGTCAACCCATCCGTGTTCTTCCCATGGCTGAACAACAATCATCATCATTCAGTACTTCTTCCCAGACCCATAAACATACCAATCGTCTCGCTTCTGAACATAGTCCTTACCTTCTTCAGCACGCTCATAATCCGGTACTAATTGGATTATTTTGAACAAAAATAGTTGAAATTGTTGATAGAATAGAAAATTTTATGCACTGATTTTTACTTTGTTTCATTATGGAAAGGTTGATTGGTATCCATGGGGTGAGGAAGCGTTTGCTGAAGCTCGTAAAAGAGATGTCCCAATCTTCTTATCAAGTCAGTGACTTTTTGTGTTTCGCTATATTAATGTTGGATTTATTTCAGTAATATTGACATCTTTTATCTTCCATGTTGTATTTGGTTTGAAGTTGGTTACAGTACATGTCATTGGTGAGTTTTTTCGAATTTTTTACTTGGAAAGGTGCAAGAAATTAGTATAGTGGAAGACTAATGCTTTATTCATTGATAAGGTGTCATGTTATGGAAGTTGAATCTTTTGAAGATGAAGAGGTAGCCAAATTGCTAAATGATTGGTTCGTTAGCATTAAGGTGAATCTGAAAGTTTTGTTCATGCTAATTACATCTTGAGCTACATATATTTGGAGAATAATAGACATTTTGTTACCTTTACTTGTATGTGGACAGGTTGATAGAGAGGAACGTCCAGATGTTGATAAGGTAGAATTTTTTACTGAATCAATGCTCAAATCGCATTTATAATTGATTCTCTTTTGAACTTGTTTCTTGGATTAAATCAAAATCATTCCAGTTGAACTTGCATTGCTATTATATCTTCATGTAGGGATAGCTTTCTAAACTATTTTGTATTCCTAACATTTTTCGTCTCTTTTCTTTTTCTATTTCTTTGGATTTACGTATTTAGATGTTCTTTTGAGTTTTGACTAATATTCTCTTTTGTTTAGGCTGTTGAAAGCTAGATCCATATGAGGTGTATAATGCATAGCTAATAATACCAGTCACTATTTAAATGAGTATAACAAATATAATCCCTTTTGTGGCCAAAGAAGGGTTACTATGAATCTTTTTCATGTACCCACACGACTAGCTAGGACCTCCCAGGTACGAAGAGTCCTCTCACTACCAACTAGTAGACATCAGCTTGCGAGGTCTTTCCGGTATCAAGAACGAGGAAGAAACAAACAAATGGAAGCAATAACTATATATGGCTCTTGTCCCTATATGATTACACGTGTGTTTATTGAGTTATGCTCAGTTTTGCTCTTGGTTATTTTCGGTAATCCTCATTGATAGTAACATACTCTTTGGAAATAACTTGCTGCAATCACTTTCTTGGTTATCTGATGTGCAAACCGTGAAAGCATGAGTCTTTGCAACGTGATTAGATTGGCATTTTATTGACTAAGCTTGATTCCTCAGTGATTATTTGATTTTCAATTTGCCAATAGTGATGCTATCTGCGTTGAGTAGCTCAATTTTGATTCTCTCTCAGGTGTACATGACATATGTGCAAGCTTTATATGGTGGTGGTGGTTGGCCACTAAGTGCCTTCCTTTCACCTGATTTGAAGCCCTTGATGGGTGGGACTTACTTTCCTCCAGAAGACAAATATGGAAAGCCGGGATTTAAAACTATACTGAGGTGTGTTCATTCTGTACTTTCAGATTAAGTGGTTCAACATAAACTTCTGCTCAACTATAAGTATGAATGACATTTTTCTTAAGCTCAATTGCTGTCGAGCAGCATCAATGTTCAATTCAAACTTCTGAGAATATTCCTGTGTACTTCATCATCATGCTTAGGAAAGTGAAGGAAGCGTGGAATAGCAAGAGAGATACGCTTATCCAGAGTGGGGCGTTTGCAATAGAACAATTATCAGAAGCCTTGGCGGCAACTTCAACATCAAATAAGCTCTCAGATGAGGTTCCACAAACCGCACTGCGTAAATGTGCTGATCATGTAAGATATTCTGAAAATCTGCTGTTGAGCTTTCTTTGCATGTGGTGGCAACCTGGCTATTTGGAGTTGGAGCATGTTTGGATTGACTTATTTTAAGTGCTTTAAGCCTAAATAGCGTTTAAGCACTTTCGGAGTGTTTGGGTAAATTAAAAAGGTGAATAAGCACTTGATTTTAAGCTAAAATGATAAAAATAAGCCAAAAGCTAAAGGCCAATCCAGACAGGCTCTTAGTTACGAGAAGAACCACATTTGATGCTTGAGAGAGAACTTTTACCTTCTCCTGTCTCTTCTCTATTACTGCTATCCCTATCATTTAAACTACTTCAGAATTCTTCAGATTACTGACGATAAATATTGCCCTTTTCTCTGTGGTAGTTAATCCTCAGTGTGGTAAGTCTCTCACTAACTTGATCATATGACATCTTTGCATGTTCCTGAGATGTGACCATCTGAATGCTAGTCTTAAGGATTTAATTATCTCGGTTCTCAATATATGTGTTGTTGTTAATGATGGTCGAACTTCATGCTACAGCTAGCAGAAAGCTATGATTCAAAATATGGTGGTTTTGGTTCTGCACCCAAATTTCCCAGGCCAGTTGAGATGCAGCTGATGCTTTACAACTCAAAGAGGTCTGGAGAGACTGGAAACTCAGGTGAAGCCAAGAATGCTCTAAAAATGGTCTTATTCACTTTAGAATGCATGGCGAGGGGTGGTATCCATGATCATGTTGGCGGTGGTTTTCACAGATATAGTGTAGATGAATGCTGGCATGGTGAGCTAAATTATTATGTATGTGTTCTGATATTAATTTTAAATCCAATTTTGTTGTTCAATTTATGAGTGTTCCTTTCCTGCTTCTTGCAGTTCCACATTTCGAGAAAATGTTATATGATCAAGGCCAACTTGTTAATGTCTATCTGGATGCCTTTTGTATCACAAAGGATGTGTATTATTCAAGTTTGTCTCGTGATATACTTGACTACCTGAGAAGGGATATGATTGGTCCAAGTGGTGAAATATTTTCGGCTGAAGATGCTGATAGTTATGAATCTGAAGGTGCCTCACGGAAAAAGGAGGGTGCTTTCTATGTCTGGACTAGTACTGAGGTACTTATGACTTCTAATTGTTTTTACCGACAATTTTTTGAGAAGTAGTATCCTTGTTTTCTTGTTTACATTTCGGGTATTCACACATGTATAAATCATTGTTGGCTAATCATCTTCTTGTATATATATATGGAATAGTTGACCTCCAGCTTATATTGTGTCTTAATATCTAGCTCCATATGTTGCAAATCTTTATAGTTTGGAGAAAGCTCTGATATGGTTTTCGAAAATGACTATGGTATAGCAATTTAGTAGTCAGCTTGACTCATGAAACTGGAACATTAAATTGTGAACTTAGAATCTGAGTTGTTCAATGAATTTGATTTATTCTATAGAAATTTATACGCATTGATCTATAGTAGATTATCTGTGGGAAGTGTCTAAAATAAAATGGCATCGAAGGTAAACAACCCAGCCTACTTGTAAGTTGGAGACTGGGCACATCCAATTTTGATGCAAGGTCAGCTATATCTACATTTGCAGTGATCCTTTTTTTGAATCGGATTACAAATTATGTAATCCTACCAAGTAGCTCTTCTCGCCAAATAGGTTGCATAAATCCTGTTTATTCTCAACTGCTGTCATGGAAGGTGTCATTACTTCAAAAAGAGTCCAGTTGTCAGACATGCTAAAACAGTTGGATCAATGCTTAGCCCAATCTACATATAGGAAGACAGTTTTTAACAGAAATGTAGTCTTGTAGGACATGGTTACTTGTAGTTTAAAAAGTTAAATAAGGAAACAGAAGACCTACCAAGAGAACTATTTGTGTGCCACAATTTTCTGCCAATGTTGAGCTTGAGTGCTTACTTTGACTTGGTTCCATCTTTCTGAAGGTTGACAACATAGTAGGCGAGCATGCAACACTCGTCAAGGATCACTACTATATAAAACCCTCAGGTAATTGTGATCTTTCAAGAAAGAGCGATCCACATAATGAATTCAAGGACAAAAACGTGCTAATAGAAAGAAGTAGTACCTCTGCAATGGCATCAAAACATGCTTTGCCTGTTGAGGAGTATCTTGATATCCTAGGGAATGCTCGCCGAAAACTTTTTGATGTGAGGTCGAAACGTCCCCGACCGCATCTGGATGACAAGGTATATTATTTTTAAGCAAGTGTTTATTTTATTTTCATTAGGTTTAGTGTGATGAGTTATCTATTCTTGTAGGTTATTGTATCATGGAATGGACTAGTGATTTCATCTCTGGCCAGGGCGTCAAAAATCCTGAAGGGAGAACCAGAGGGAACAAGATTCTACTTTCCAGTGACTGGCACCAATGTAAGATTTCAGAGCCACCTTTAAGTTTAAGAGATAGATTAGTCTGATAAATCCGTGACACTTGTTTAGTCTCAGAAGATGTGGAAAATTGTAGACTGGTGGTGGTAAATTTTTTGTTAAAAGCTCTTAATTTCAGTATGTTTAATGAAATACAGATTCTCATTGTCCTCCAACTTTGTGCATCTTAAACCAAAATCTGTGTCACTGGATTTGTCTATGTCCTTTAGTTAACTTTTGTTGCTTACAAAGTCTCATTATTGCAAAGTATCTTGGCTACACGTTTAGTCAACTGGACGTCGTAGATTAAGTATTGTTGGTGGCAGTTACTTTTCTGTTGTCTGCTTAATTATTTTTCTTGTTATGTTCAGCCCAAGGAGTACATGGATGTCGCAGAGAAAGCAACATATTTTATTAGGAAACACCTTTATAATGAACAGACGCACAGGCTGCAGCATAGCTTCAGGAATGGTCCCTCCAAAGCACCTGGATTTCTAGATGATTATGCATTTTTGATAGCAGGTCTACTGGATCTTTATGAATTCGGCGGTTCAGTCTTCTGGTTGGGTTGGGCACTCGAACTTCAGGAGATACAGGTAAGGAAAATTTAGGATCTTCTGGTGAATGGGACAAGTTCTTATTACTGTGAACTATTTCTTGCAGGACGAGTTATTTCTCGACAAAACCGGAGGAGGTTACTTTAACACAACTGGTGAAGATCCTTCTGTTCTTCTACGTGTGAAAGAAGATCATGATGGGGCTGAGCCTTCAGGGAATTCCGTTTCTGTGATTAATCTAGTGAGATTGGCCTCTATGGTTGCTGGTGAAAACTCAAAACTTTACAGAGAGATCGCAGAACATGTCCTGGTATTTCTGCATCTTACATTGACTATATAATCTATGTATTTTTCCCAGTAGATTTTTAACCTTTGCGTTTAATAGGCGGTTTTTGAGAAGAGGTTGAAAGATGCAGCTGTTGCTGTGCCACTGATGTGCTGTGCAGCAGATATGCTGGCTATTCCGTCCAGAAAGCAAGTAGTTATAGTCGGAGTAAAGTCTTCTGAGGAGTTTGAAAACATGGTTACTGCTGCTCATGCAGCATATGATCCTAACAAGACGGTAAGTACTTTGCTTGCAGCAGCTACACCGTTCATATCACATTGTACAGCTATGGAATTTGCGTCTGACTAGTACTGATTCTGAATAGGTGATTCACATTGATCCCAAGGATGCGGAAGAGGTGGCATTTTGGGAAGAAACTAATGGAAATATTGCTCTGATGGCGAAAAACAATGTTGCTGCGGACAGAGTGATAGCCCTTGTTTGCCAAAACTTCACATGTAGTCCTCCAGTCAGTGATCCAAAAGCTCTTGAATCGTTGCTCTCGCAGTAGATAAATTCCAAAAGTAGTTCAAGAGTGTGTACATAAAGTGGCGAAAAACAAACTGGAGAGACGGAGATCCGTCGTTGGTTATGTGTTGCAATAAGGCTCTTGCTATGGTGGTTATGAGTTCTTGTGGATCAACTGATCACTATACTGCAGTTCATTAGTTCAAAGTAATGTAGATGAAAGCTAGAAATAAAGGTCACTTGTGAGTTTAATGAATGTTTACACTTGTATAGTTAGGTCAATCCTGGTGTTGGAGAATATTAAGTTTATTATTTAACATTAACAGTTGGAATAAATGCAAAAGGTTGTGTTTATTTTGGGGGTTGGTTAGCAATAACTTGTATTAAATTTTGTATAAATTATATCATGTTTTGTAACATTTTTTTTAAACTATGTATAAGATAAATTCGATGTTTGGTTTGTAATTTAGGAATCTGTATTAATAATTAACTAATAACATGCATTAGTTAAGAGTCAATTTATGTACTACCTCCGTTTACTTTTAATTGTCATAGTTTTTTTTTAGAGTCAAACTATAAAGATTTTGACTAAAATTTTACTAAGTATTTTTCATCATATTGATATGCAAAAAATTGCAATTTATAGTACTTTTTCTATAGTTTTTGAATATCTAAATTTTTTGTTTAAAATATCGAATTAATGTAATCTAATTTAACTTTAAAAATTAGTCAAATTGACTTTCAGAAAACGTAACATGACAAATAAAAATGGACGGAGGAAGTATTATTTTATAGTACATGATAAAAAATAGAATAACTAATTTATGAATAAATAAATCATGTATAATTAATGTTGATTTTATATAAAACAATACTCCTAATACATAGATTTTTTCAAACTAACCGAATATTATTGGTTTACTTTTATGATATTGCAGTTTATGTACAGTACAATAATTTGTTATAATTTTGTCTTCTTACAATTTTTGGGTCCTTCAATGCTTTTTACTGTTTGGCATATCTTGATTTCAGCAGACAGAATTTATCAAACACAAAACTCGTGTGTTTTAGATTCTCTTTCATATCTTAGCTACTTTTTGCTTCAATGCCAGCTTCCTCACTTTAAAACGTTATCCAATGGGTTCCATTGTCCTTCTTTCGTCCATTTTTACTAGTTTACTATACTATAACAATAATAATAATATATTTAATGTAATTTCATGCAGTGAAATTTAATAAATACTACTTTCTCATTCTAATTTACGTGATAATATTTATTTTATTTTATTTTTAAAAAGAAGATTTTTAAGATGTGTGGTCTAAGACACTTCTTGATCGATAAAAAGATAATTTTTAAGCTATATTATTTTTAATTATAGTAATATGTTATTCTTTCTGTAACAGACTAAAAATAAATGTATATCATATAGGATAAAGAGAGTATTAATTTTCTAACATTTAGATGACTTATAATATTTAAAGATGATATAGTAAAATTATCATTATATTTATTGTTTCTTAAAAGTATATCTAGTCAAACATGAACATGAACATGGAGAGTTCTTCATTTGCTCCTTTTTTAGATTTAAAATATTCTGTTGTTTTAACAAATTTTAGAAAGAATTAATTATTATTATTTACTTTCTTATTATAATTATATCCTAAACTATTCAGAATATAAATAGTCAGATTAAATTTCAAAATATTAATGACAAAATAGATATTTATTACGTAATATTTTTTAAGTACAAAATACAAACTAGACAAGTAAAAAGAATTTTTTTTAAAAGTACAATAGAACTGCCTTGAAGTTCCCAATCAAACAAGTTAAAAAAAACATTTGCATGACAAACACACACAAAAAAAAGTAAAATAAAATAAAAGAACTTATAGTGTACTAGTAAATGCTCATCAAATCTTTTGGAGTGGTACTTCAAGTGCGAAGCCATTACAAAGCAAGTATAACCGCTCCTTCCTTACCACTGAGCTGTTAATCAATTTTGTTAGGGATTCACAAGTTAATATACATATATTTATTTATCTAATACAAACATGATCTACAAAAACGCTAGTGGGTCCTTCCGAACCCACGAACCTCCACCTAGCTCCGCCTCTGTTTGCATAGTCAATATTTTCTTTTATTTCTCATTCGGTGTATGGAGTCCGCATTACAGAGTTCATTCTAAGGTGACGCTCCCAACAAAAAAAAGTTATATTCAGAACTCAAACTTGAGACGTGTAATTAAGAGTGAAGCAATCATACCAATGAATCACAAGTCACAACTCATGTTGGTCAGAATCGATATCGTTATGGCGGCTGCCAAAATCGATATCGTCACAACTCATGTAGAGCAATATATATTCCAGATGTGTCCACTATGTTAATATTATGGTTAAATAATATATTATGAACACTCTTGAGTCTTGACACAACAATGTGATGTAGCTCAATAGTTACAGGCGTCTTGAAAGAGTCGATACATGCAAACTTAAAATGTTGATGTAACTATTACTTCATATATCCAACAATAGTTGTCCACTATTGACTTTGCACACTTCTTTAAAAACTATAAATAGAAGGGTAATTTTGTTATATCACCCTTTGAATATAATAAATACAATGTCTTAAAAAATGTAATAGGAAAATGACGATAATTAATGATAAGGGTAAATTGGGAATTAAATGTAAAACTATTCATTAATTTCATTAAGTGAACAAGTATTGTTAGACATCCCAAAATAGTGTAGTGGACAATTATTGTTGGACGGAGGAAGTATATGTCATATAGAGTTTAATAATAAAATTCAAACATTGAACATAACACTTCTAATGTATGTGTTAAAAGCTATATTCTTAGTTTAATCCTCATTTTATTTAATTTAGCATTATTGATTTTCAATTATATATACTATGTGAGTGAATTTATTTTTTCTTAAAAAATTTACTAAAATTGAAAAACACAAGAATTATTTTTGAAAAATATTTTAATCAACTAAAATATTATATAAATATATATAAAGTTCCCATTCTCAAACTTCCCAAAAAAAAAAAACTATTTTGACTCATTTTAAGTCAATAAAAAAAAGTACTCAAATGATAAAAATAAATACATCGTATGTGAAAAAAAAAATCAAATGATAATTATATCTGATACCATAAGATTCTAAAAATCAAAGTAATCTTATGGATCAAGTACTTACTAGCCATCACTTTTGACTAGTACGCTAACATAATTTTGTAATAACTATCCCAACTGGAAAAAATATATTAGAAAACTATAATTAACGGAGTATCTTTTATTTTAAGAAAATATTTATATGGATAAAGACCAAATGAAATATATGACTTTTTTACAAAATAAAATTGTTTTAATTTTGACGAATTTGAACTATACTCTTCATCATGGTGGATAATTCTGAATCAAATTCTATCATTTTACTAAGAAGGGTTCTACTTGTAATAATAATAGTTACTCCCTCCGTCCCATTTTATGTGAGGTAATTTGATTCGGCACGAAGTTTAAGAAAGAAATGAAAACTTTTAAAACTTGTGGTTCAAAATAAATGATATAAATTTGTATGGCTGTAAACCATTTCATTAAGGGTAAAATAAATATTTTATAGTTAAATTGTTATTTAATATAAAAATATGTCTTTTTTTTTTACTGACTAAAAAGTAAAGTAAGTCACATAAATTAGGACGTGAGTGCGATTATTCAAGTACTAGCATAATAAGTGCATAACTGCAACTATTTTGAGAATGAAAATTTATTGGCAATAATTGTAACATGAACTATTAAGATGAATCTTGCAAAAATTATTTAATTTTGCTATACCGAATTTTTCATTGTTTCTTTCTCAATTAGACTATTTAATTTTGTCAATTAGACTTTCTATTAATCTCTAACTCTTGTTTATGATTTCACATAGATCATCTCTTCTCCGGTTCAAGTCATTAAACGAAGGTTAATAGCTCTGAATCTCTGCTATTGTTATTTTTTTTCTAATCCCTGTCTCTCTCGAGCAAGTCTTGAATATGGGTGAGTTCTAATGTGTGCATTCGTTAAAAAGCGAGCAAATCGAAGATAACAATAATACATGCATATTGATTTTGGATTACTTTGTACTTAACCTACTTTGTTATCCAGTCATGATTTCCACAACCCTAGTTGTGGTGCTTAGTTGTTCATGGTCGTAAGAACACTAACAAGGATTGATGTAGAACTCATATTAAAGATACTTACGATAATCAAACAACCAATCGAGAATTAATGGAAGAAGTGCTTAATTATGAAAAAGATGTAAAGGTCTCTCAGTTTGTCTCCACAATGTTCTTAATTAATAATAAAAGAAATCGATACTCAAACGAAAACATAAATATGCTTAAGAACTTGCAATAATCTTTTATTTTGAGAGTCAATAGTATCATAATTCACGACACATCAATGATACAGATTCCATTCATGAAATCTATCTTTCTTATTTCGCAATTTTAATTATTTTAGAAAAAAATTTAATCAACTAAATATAAAAAATTAAATACTATTTTTTTAGGTATCAAACTCACCCTATAACTTTTTGGTGCCTTTGAATAGGTCACAGTTGACCACCAAAGCCCAATTATTAACTCTCAAAAAATTACTGTTTGACTTTTAAAATACCAAAATTCAGTCAAAAAAATGCTCCTCGTAGTGGATAATTTCAAAATCAAGTATTTACCAACCATTATTTTTGACTATTTTGACTAGTACTAACATAATTTTGCAATAATTATTCCAATTAAAAAATGTTTTTCAAAATTGATTCATGAAATTTTAAATAAGATCAATAACTTTTTACAGAAAAAATTAAACTATATTAATAATTTAAAATATATATATATTATCAAAATATAATTAAATAATTTTTATTTTAAGAAGTGTATGAATAAATATCAAATAAATATATTTTTTTTACTAAAAAAATATTTTTAATTTTCGTTTTGGATTATCTTTTTTAGGGCCATCCTTATTATAAAGAGCTTGAGCTATACTTTATCTTCCTATCAGTCATATTAGGTAAAATAATTAAGGAGTTTAAAGCTAGATTTTTATTGCAATATTAGATATTATATTATCAAAATATAATTACTATCTTTTATTTTAACAAGTGTATGATTAAATACCAAATGAAACATATAATTTTTTACTAAACTAAAATAGTTTTTAAATTTTTTATCTTGGATCATCTTTTATAGTTGAACTATACTTTATCTTTACAGTGGATAAGTCCAAATCAAAAAATACTATCACTTATATTAGGTATAAAATAATTAAGGAGTTTAAAGTTAGATTCTTATAAGTTATAACAATATTAGATATTATATTATCAAATTATAATTAATTATCTTTTATTTAAGAAGTGTATGAATAAATACCAAATGAAATATTTAATTTTTTTACTAAAAAAGTTCTTTTTAATTTTTGACTTGGATCATTTTTTTGAACAATCTCTAAACAAAGAGCTTGAACTATAGTTTATCTTCATAGTGGATAAGTTTAAATCAAATACTTTCACTCATATTAGGCAAAAAAATAATTAAGGAGTTTAAAGCTAGAATCTTATATTAATATTAGATTATATATATTATCAAAATATAACTAATTATATTTTATTTTAAATAAATGTATGAATAAATGTTAAATGAAATATATAATCTTTTTATTTTTATTTTTTACTTTTCCACTTGAATAATTTATCCTTTTGGACCATATCTATTATAAAGAGCTTAAACGATACTTTATCTTTATCGTGGATTAGTCTAAATCAAATACGATCACTCATATTAGGTAAAATTGTTAAGGAATTTAAAGCTAAATTCTTATAGGTTATGTGATAATTTTAATTTCAGAGGCATCTTATTACCATATAATAAGAATAAGGAGATAAAAGCTATTTTATTATAAATATTAGTTAAAATAAAATTATTAGTATAGTAAATTCTTTACTTTCTATCAGATAGTAAAGTAAAGTAAATATTTTTCTCTGGAGTATTTTATTCTAATAAGTTAGTGTGTACTTTTTTTTTTTTGGTCAAACATAGGTAATTATAGTAATTTAGCAAATAGATATTGTTCCCAATCCAAAATTTAGAACAAAAATTTATTAAAATTAGTAACATTTATTAGGTATTTATTTTAAACTTAATGATATAATTTAAAATTATTTAATTAATATTATTTTAAAAATAAATTTGTGAATAAATATTAAACTGGTACGCAATACAAAATTTTCGTAATTACTAATTAGTACTCCATAGCTGAAAGCGGATCATAAAAGATTGTTTCCATAGCGTCACGTAGCTTAGCATAGTCTCTCTAATTAAGGATTCAATCTAATTTCAAGTGTACCTGAATTGAATCTTTTGATTTTTTATATCAGCGAGCTAGATCCCTAAAATGCTTAGTACTTTGAGGTAGGGGTGTGCATTCGGTTTGGTTTTACACTATTCGGTTTGGATTTTTGATTTTTGGTTTTGTAAAAGTGCAACCCAATCCGATCCAAAATAAATTTGGTTTGGTTAGATTTTCCTCTATTCGATTCGGCTTTTTTCGATTTGGTTATTCGGTTATGTCAATAATTAATAACATATATAACCAAAGTAATATTATTTAATCCCTTAAATATACTTTCTAATATAAAATCATAAAGTAAAACTTAAAAACACAAATACTTATAAAGTATACGTACTATAGATGTAATTCAAACATAAAATATAAACGTAATCATCATGAAAGACAATAACCAAAAAGGGACAAAAGTGGTTAACTCCAACTTAATTCTAAACTTAAACATTATATATATATAATTCAGTTTTTTTTGGTTTTTTGGTTTTTATTTTTTAAAATCCGAAACCAAACCTAAAAACCAAACAAAGTAATTTATTAATCCAAAACCAACCCGAAAAAATGAAAAACCAATCCAAATAAAAATTCGATTTGATTATTCGGTTTAATCCGAATAGTGCACACCCCTACTTTGAGGTGGGAAAATCAATCCTCCATGTTCGTTTTAGGTCTTTTTTCACCTTATTTCATTCACAGCTAATAATGTGTACTTAGTACTAATCAATACTATTTAGGTTAAAATAAAATTCAGATTCACAAAAAAAAAGTTCTTATTCGTTAAACTTGTTTAAAATTTCTAAAACCTTGATTCCATTTGCAACAGGTTATTCATTGAATACAAATGATAAAGTGTTATCTTATTATGAATATTATTAAAGCAATGTCTCCTAGACAATACATGCATTTTACTCGCTCGTTAAATTTATTTAGGATTTCTAAAGGAACGATTCAATTTGCAACAATAGTAAAACGTCATTTTATAATAAATGTTAATTAAAGCAGTGTCTAGGTAATACAAATATTTTCTTTGCTTCTTAAATTTATTCAGAATTTCTAAACCCTAAAATCAATTTGCAACATATTATACATCGAATACAGATAATAAAACGCTATTTTATTATAAATTTTAATTAAAACATTATCTTTTAAGCAATACAATTATTCTACTCACTCGCTATTTATTCAGAATTTCTAAAATTTAGATTCAATTGCAACAAATTGCACATCTAATACGAATAATAAAACACTATCTTATTATCATTAAATGTTATTGACGCAATATCTTTTAGACAATACGATCATTTACTCACTCATAAAATTTATTCAGAATTTCTAAAACATAGATTCAATATGCAACAAATTAATTATATATCAAATACAAATAACAAAATGTTATCTTATTATAATAAAATATTATCTACGTAGACAATACAATCATTTTACTCGCTTATTAAATTCATTCAAAAAAAATTTAAAACCTAAATTTAATTTACACCAAATTCAAATAACATATAAAACTCTATCTTAATCAACATAAAAACACCTATCATTTAAAATAATACCATCATTTTACTAGCTCGTTAAATTTATATGAATTTTAAAAAAAAAATCAATTTGCATCAAATTTTAGCAAGTCTAGCTGTTAGGTTATGGGTGTGCCTTCTATCTGTCAAGTAATATAAATACTATATATATTATACTGTTAAATTAATTAACTCTTACAAAGAAAAAAAAAGGCAAAAAAAAAAAAACACAAAATAAACGCGGCTGGTAAGACACCAAAACCAGAGTCTCTTTCTCTTTCTTCATTTTTGTTTTCTCTCTCTTTGCTCATAGTTTTGAGCTTTAGTAGGGGCGATCCAAGCTTTTACATACCAGAATAATCTGAATTATCATTTTTTTTGAATCTGTATCAGTTTTTTTAATTGATTTAATCATTTTTGTTGTTGGATTTTGATTAATTTAATTTAATTTTGTTGATAAAGGTCAGCTGGTGTTGGTGAATTTGTGCTGTTTTTCTGCGATCTCGATTGGTTAAGTTGAGAAATTTTGGAACATTGGTAAATGGGTGGGGAATTTGTGTGAAGATTTATAGAGGTTTTTGGGGGTGTGAGAAGTGAAAAATCTTTGAATTTTTAGTTTTTTTGGTTGGATTGGAGTATTTATTTGAATGATTTCTGGTTGGAGTAGAGATGGAAGGAAGGGGATAGGTTTAGGGTTTGATGGTGGAGTAGAAATGATGGAGGAAACTGAGTTTGAAGAAGGAGAGGCTTACAGCTATGATAACAATAAGAAGAATGATTCAACCATTGACCCTGATGTTTCTCTATCTTACCTTGTGAGTTTTCTTATTTATTTATATATTTTCTGTTTAGTAGTGTTGATCATCACTGTTATGGATTTACAATTGAGATTGAAGCATTTTTTTTAGTTCAATTGCAATTGGTTCATTTTGTGTATTTTTTTACTTTTCTACTTTGCTAGCATGTAGCTTATGTGTTTGATCAATCTACGTACTGTTTGTTGTTTATGTCTCCTGTTGCTTCATATAATTGACGGTATAAAACCAAATCTTAATAAGAGGCCTTATCATGTCGAGAGAAACTTGATAACGGAAGGGAAAGAAGGAATGTTATTAAACTAGTGTTGGTCAATATAACTGACTGTCTATAAAACAAATGTTAGTAAGATGCCTTATCATGTCTAAGAAAAACTTGATAACGAAATGGAAAAAATGAATGTTATTAAACCTCATGAATAAGTGATCAAAATATTTCTAAGAGAAATCATGGTAAGTAATTAGGTTATTTTGAGAAATAGATTTACCTTAATTACTTCAAGTCATCATCAGCACAACCTAGTAGTGTAAATTTTGGAACCTTGTGATATATAATTCGTGGCAGGCAGGCAAAACATAGTTGAAAAGAATCTACTTGGTGTTAATAATAAATATTTCCTCTTCTCCATATGAGTTCTATTTAATACGATGCTCTTTTCATTTTATTCTTGTTCCATCTAAAATGACAACTTTCTATATTTTGAAAATGGTAAACTTTAAACTTCCTATCTTAACTTAAAATGCCATGGCATGTATTTGCACAAGTTTGTAGTGTAATTTAGGTATGTGTTCTTAAACTCCAGGTCCAGTCCAACACTACCGTATAAGATGAATTTGAGGGAGTAATGATTAGATATTAGTATATGATAACTATATCTAATGTAGTAATTTGGGACTAATGAAATTTCTCGCCATAAAGCAAGGGCTTTGCTGGCAAATGTATCAATCAACTATGACTCAACCCAAACTAGTTGGGATCGGGGGTTTATCTCTGTACAAGGCCAATTTATTGCTATACTATTTTTTTTAATCATTTAAGGCAAAGGGGTTCTCTGAATCTGGATTTTAAAAAAAAAAATCTCAGCTTATCCCTTCATCGATATGTATCTAGCTAGACTAAAAGCTACCGAAGAATGTGGAAGGATTAAGTTTGTAATTCTATTGCGTGTAGAGAGAAGTGATTAATTTTTCATCTTATTTCATCAAAAAAAGAGAAACTGATTACATTCTTTCCAACATTGAAAAGAAACTGAGCATACTGCTGACCTACTAAACTGTTGGATGAGAAGAGGGGGGAGTAAAACACAGAAAAAATGGTGGAGTCTAGTTCCATCTTGCATATGGTGGTCAATTTGGAAGGAAAGAAACAATAGGTGCTTTAAGAATATTACTAACCCAATGCAGAAAGTTAAAGAAAACTGCATTAGTACTCTATATATGAAGTAGATCAGTTAGTAGATTTCCTAGGCTCTTTGTAATCATGACTACTTTGCCTTGGAATTTTTTTGTTTGGTTGCCAGCATACCCTCATTGCTGATGAATACAACTTTTCCATTCTCAAAAAAAAAAAACATTGATATAAAATTGTTAGAACTTTTCTCTAATCGGAAATTATTCTTGCGGGTACTCCTTCGATGTGATTTATCATAATTTTAAGCAAGAATGCATTGAGTCTCTGTCCAAGTATACTGTGATGTTAGAGAAACCCTGTGTTTGCTCATTCCATTTTTTGCTTATAACTTCTCTATCTAGAGTTGGTCTAGGGGCTAGTTAGTGAGTCGGTGGAAGTATTCTGGCAGGTGTTGTGTATTAGTGTTTATAACTGCATTACGCACCTCTGATGGCAACACTCTTCCAGTTTCTCATATATCTATTCTCTTACTCTGTCAAGGATGAGAAACTTTACAATGTTTTGGGACATTTTCAAAGGGATTTTGAAGGTGGAGTTTCAGCTGAGAATCTGGGTATGTAATACTGGAAAAAGGGTATTCCCAGAAGCACAAGTTTAACAGTGACAAGGCTTATGCCATGAGCTGATGATTGTTGACTTTGCATATATTGACAGGGTCGAGATTTGGCGGGTATGGTTCATTTTTACCTACTTATCAGATTTCTCCTTCTTGGTCTCATCCGAGGACTCCACCAGAGGCCAACAAAAATAGCAGACAAGTATCACCAAACAATCTGCTCCCTGAGGTACGCAACCTTTGAATGACTCCTTATGATTTCTATTATGATAGTTTACTGCAGCAAAGAAGTAATATGATTTTACATTGATATTCTACTTTTACCTAGCAATATGCATCTTCCAATTATACAGGGTGGTCGACAAACCACGTTAGGATCTTCAAGCACTTCTCTGTCAGGAAAGTTTGCAGCATCTTCTGCCCGTTCAGCAGCAGTATCTGCACTAAAGGCTCCACAATTTAAGGGGGAAACAAATTCTGCCCAACCAACTACTCGAGCTGAAGATTCCAATTCAAAAGGTCAAAAAGTGAAGAAACAAAGAAATGCCTCGGACCCAAAATCGCTTAAGCTGCGTATCAAAGTTGGCCCTCAAAATTTGTCGACCCAAAAGAATGCGGAAATCTACAGTGGGCTTGGGCTGGATGTCTCTCCATCATCGTCGCTGGATGGTAGCCCCATCAATAGTGAAGGGGTATCCCGTGACCTTCAGGTTTCCCCAGATGAGTCCCCTACTAGTATACTTCAGGTGAATCTTCCCTCAAGCATTAAGTTTGCTTTATTTTTCTTCTTTTTGGTTTAATCTAACCTTGGCATCTGCAATTTTCTTAATCAACCCATTGGAACAGATTATGACCTCACATCCAATGCGTGATACCTTATTGTTATCCCCCCTCTCAGACGAGTTGATTAGCTTGACCGAAAATGAAAAGCTTTGGGGAAAATGTGGATATGAAGGGAACAAAAAGGCAAGCCTTGAATCTTTGCCATTAGCGAATGGTACTCATTATGCAAATGGAGAAGTTTCAGAGGTGAGGAAATTGAAAACTTGTGACAAAAATTCCTTGGCAAAGGGCAAAGGCTGTGCTAATGAAAATGATAGTGCCTTATTATCAAAGAAGGAGATTGATATTGATGGCCTTGCCTGTGAAGAACTTGTTTCAAAGGCCTTGAAACTCCCTCTTTTATCTAATCCATACCCTAATGTTGCCGATCCTCCAAAAGATACAGAGAAGACAGTTGACAGTTCAAAAACAGCCACTAAGGGTAAGAGAAAAGAAGCATCCTCTGAGAGGACATCCAAGAAATCTTTGCTGCCTGTCACTGCAATAGACACAAATTCTGTTGAAGGGTCTGGTGTAAAGGTTTCCTCATCTAGGAGAACTATGGAAATTAAAGGGACAGATTGTAATGATCATAGCTCAGGATACTTGAAGAAAGACTGCCAAAACGAAGAGGAAAAAACTGATGCTTCATCCAACAATGGACAGTCTAAAGACATGAATGTGCGAAAGGTAGATGCAGTTAATCCCCTCAAGCAGTCATCTCGTCAGAAAAGCTCCTCCAACAATGAGGATGGAATGAAACTAGCTCCTGAAAAGGAACTTTTTGCATCTAGAGACGCAATGAAACCCAAAGGAAATCAATGTCATAATGCCCAAAGTACCGAGGTAATAAAGGAAGGCTCTGTTCCTGATTCATTTATAGCATCTAAGGGTAAGAAAACCTCTTCTAGCAACATCCTCTTATCTAAAAGTGAACCAGAGGACATGAAAAAGAACCTAGCCAGGGATAAATACAAAGAATTCTTCGGTGACGTAGAACTCGAACTAGAAGATGCTGAAACTGGTTTGGAGCAAAGTCATTCAAAGGAAATGCTCAAGGGTTCTGATGTAATCAGTAAGAAGAAACTTGAACGTGATAGCTCGATGAAGGAAAAAGTTAATGGTAGGAAAACTGAGAAGCCGTTTGCTTCCGCGGAGTATCCTAGGTTGGCTTCAGATGGGGCTCCTCATACAGTCATTGAATCCAATCCTGCTGCACCTCCAGGAGCTGGGGCTCCGGTAGTTAAAGAAGATTGGGTATGTTGTGACAAGTGTCAGAGTTGGCGTATACTGCCACTTGGCACTGATCCAGACAGTCTCCCCAAGAAGTGGGTTTGTAAATTGCAGACCTGGCTGTAAGTTTTCTCCAACTTTGCTTTCATCCTTTGATCATGATTATCTGTCTTGTTATAAGTAATTTTCTCTATTCAGGAGAAGTCATAGTTGTAAGGTGAAGATGTATAAGGATGTTAGGTTGAAGGATTATCATATTTATACTTAAATCATTAAAACAGAAAACAATTTCTAATATTTAAGATGCTTTTTGAATGCTAATTAATTATCTTCATCTTCTAGGCCTGGACTGAATCGCTGTGGTGTCAGTGAAGAGGAAACAACGATGGTTCTAAGAGCTCTTTACCAGGTGCCGATGAGTGGTGTTACCGCCCCTGCTGCTGACAAACAATATAGTGAGCATGAATATCCTGGTGGGGCACTCTCAGGACCAACTTCTATTGACACTTGGCATGCCAGCCAAGAACACCAAAAAGCAGGTATACAAACTGTTGATGCTGGTGGGAAGAAAATTTATGGATTAAAAGGTGTGTCAAGTGCCATCAAACAGGAAGGTTTACTGTCATCAAATGGTGTCAAAAGAAACCATCAGGGAACCCCAAATAGCAGAAGCTCGAATGGTACTACTAATTCTCCAAGTGATGAAAATGGCCATCAACTGGTGGGCCTGCCAAGTAGCTCAATCGTAGAGAAGCAGAGACCTAAACAAAAAGAGAAGAGAAGATCGCTTGAGAATCATCCTGATGGGGGTATATCTTAAGCTGTCGTATTTTGAACTTGATGAAATCCTTGAATTTCTGGAACTTCTCTTTACTCTATGTGACATGTTTTGCAGGTATAAAAAATTCAAAGATGAGGAACACAAGTGAGACAGATTTGGATGGTTCTACAGCTAAAAAGTTCCGGAGAGACGATGTACATAATGATTACGATCCTATTGAGGCAAAACCGGGACAGAGCTCAAGCACTGGTTTATCTGGATCGGAGAAGGTTAGAGATAAATATAAATACAAGGAGCCAAAGGTTGATTCACTGAAAAATTTGGCTGTAGCAAAAAATCCAGAAAGCCATTCTTTGGATGGTTCAATCCAAAAATGTGACAGTAAAGACTCTCTTAAGAGGAAATGGAGTGAATGCCAGAATCCTGAGACACTGCCTCCCCCAGATATTATAGAAGAGACTTGTGATAACGGCCGTAAGAAAGAAAAGAAAGCAAAGGTCTCCAAGTCCGTGGGAAAAGACTCCAGCAGAAGCGGAGCTAGTGGAGAGACTGATGTAAAAGGCAGAGGTAAGAAGGGAGAGCGAGTCGGACAAGATCTTTATAGCACTGTGTCTCAGCGTAGTGCAGATGCTGAAGATTCTCCAAAAAGGGATTTGTCTGCTTTGCTGCCTTCTGTTGCAGCCACTTCGAGCTCTTCTAAAGTGTCTGGTTCACATAAGAACAGAACTAGTCTTCAGGAACCGAAGAGTTCACCAGTAGAATCAGTATCTTCTTCTCCTTTGAGGATTTCAAAAAAGGATTTATGTTCAGCAACTAAAAGGAACCCCAAGAGAAAAGACGAACACAAAAATGCTAATTCCATTCCCAATTCTACACCAAGGTGGTCTTCTTATGGTGAAAACGATAGGTGCAGCAATCGTTCTGGGATAAAGAAAGAAGAATCTTCCAATGGCAAGCATCATGGAATGGAGTCCGCTGAACTTGACTACCAGGACAAAGATGTCCATGATGTATCAGGTGGTACAATTAAAGAAAAGATGAAAGGTTCTGATTTTGCTACTCATCGGCTTACTGATGTAATTGCTGATCCATTAGGTCAAGCTAATCAATATGCTTTCAGGACAGAGAACTCGGACCAAAGCCTAAATAATGAAAGAAGGAACAACAGTCAGTTTCATAATAATGGGTCTATCTCTAAGGATGAGAAGGGTTTGTTTTCTCAGCATAACGAAAAGAATCGTACCATCAGATCTGATTCTGGCAAATGTAAGACTAAGGATCGTGATATTTCAAATGAATCTTCAGATCAAAGAATAGATGAGGGGAAATTGACATCCGGAAGAAACAAGGTTGAGGATAAATCTGGTGCCAGTTCTGACAGATTACAACAAGGTTCCAAGAAAGATTCTTTTGGAGAATTGTTGAATGAGAATGTTAAAGGTGTTATTCAATCGAAATTTGTTGATGGTGCTGAAGTTAAATTGGATGTTATATCCGGCCTGGATAAAAGGCAGGCTGCTCTAACTGATCGAGATGATGGAAGATCGTCTAGGAAGCTTGCGTCTGAAAAAACTCAGCAAATTGAAGTGCTTGAGAAAGGGAAGTCACACTTAACATCTCCTTCAATAAGAGGTCAGAATGAGACAGTTCAATCTTCACAACCAGTTCCTGCATTCAAAAGGGAGGGTGAGGCTAACTTGTTGGCAGTAGATGCGTTTGAAGGAGAGATGTTGAATGCTTCAAGACAGGGTAAAAAATCTGAAAGCCACCCTGGAAACAAACCTAATAGTTTGCGACAATCTACTCCGCCTGCAAATAAGGCCCGTGCTCCAGACTCTCGCAGCCCTATTCGGAAGGATTCTGCAAGTCAAGCTGCTGCAAATGCCATTAAAGAAGCCACAAACCTTAAACATCTTGCAGATCGCCACAAGGTTTACATAATTTTCCTTCTTATCCAAAGATAAGAGGGGGCTAATGATATGCTTTATCATTTGCTCTTTTGTGTATTTATTTTCTCATTTGCGTTGGCATAACTTGACTTCTTGTTCCAGAACTCTGTGTCAAGTGAAAGCACGAGTCTCTATTTTCAAGCAACCCTAAAGTTTCTCCATGGAGCATCCTTGTTAGAATCATGCAACGACAGCGCCAAACACAGTGAAATGAACCAGTCAAGGCAAATTTATAGCAGCACTGCAAAACTGTGCGAGTGAGTTGTCTAGTTGCTGCATCTTTTCATTCAAAGTGACCCTAATTGCACAAATTTGCTAGTAGATTTTACTTCCGTACTATGCCGAAGTGCAGGGCTGAGATATTCAAGCTGTATTCTTCAATGAACTAGTTCTGAAAATATGCTCTCGCTAACAGATTCAGTTAAGGGGAGGATAGAGTTGCTCATTTTGAGAAAACAAAAACCCTCTTGCTAGAATGAAAGCTGAATTTGACTCGCTATTCTTTTACAGTTTTCATTCATTATCAAGAACTTTAGGGAACCCTACTCAATATTTTCTGTTATGCTGTAGTAGCATTTATTGGTTAAGTATTTGGCCATTTTATAATGTCTGGAGAATTTTGTTGCTATCCAGTTTGTATTGTACCAACAGATCTATCAGTTGTAAAAATAACCTTATTAGATGTGCATGAACTTGTTAGGATACTGTCGTTGTTGGTAAACGGACCATCAGTTTTAACAGCAGCAGATATAACTGTATAATTTGGTGCTATTAATGGTCTAATCTGAAATGATGCCATTTAGTGTTATATTAGCTCATAAAAAATAAAATTCATTGGAAACAGGTTCCTCCCCATGCCATGCATTTTTGAAATCTTTGTTGACCTAAACTATTTTCCTGACATATTGTTCTGTGATTACTTGGAGCTTTTACTTTTCAACTCTCAAAGAGAGGTATGCACGCTCGAATTACATAATATTACTTTGTGATAGGTAAGAAAAACTTATTTCGGTGATGCCTTTTCACACATCTTAGTTATATTCTTTTCTTGTAATGTATAATACTTAGTGTCTCTTGTTCTGGAGAAATTCGTAGTTATAATGCCAAGGAGATCCTGAAGTACTATAGAAATTCTAAATACTGAGTAATGCTGATTCCAGGATTTATTCTTGTTTTATTTATAGGTTTGTTGCCCATGAATACGAGAGATTGAAAGACATGGCTGCTGTTTCACTAGCCTATAAATGCATGGAGGTTGCGTACCTGCGAGTAATTTATTCCTCTAATTTCAATGCAAACAGATATAGAAATGAACTACAAACAGCCCTGCAAATTTTTCCTCCAGGTAATTTGCTAAAGATTCACCTGAAAAATATACATCTTACATCACGATACCAATTTTATTTTAGACACCTCCAATTGGAATGGCACACCCCTCTAAGACTTCTAGTTTGACCTTGATGTTACTGAAGTGGTGTGGTTTTGCTGTATATTGATATTGGTTGACAGGATGTTCTCAACATTTTATATGTACTATGCTAAACCATTTCTGTGTATTCATAGGCTTATGCTTTGCTGTATCTCTGATTTGTCGAAGATGAAAGATGAGACAATCAGGGATAGATAACTCTGTGGAATTATTCTCAGGAGATTGAAAAATATTTTATTTTTGCTTATAAATAATTGATTATAAAGTTTGGTAGCTTTAGCCAAAAAGCAACATTGTAGACTGCTAAATTATTCCTAAGTCGTCATGACAATTCACATAAATAACATTTATCTCTGATGATCAATGCTTCAAACGAATTTTCTTCAAGGATGATCAGTTATTAGGTATTAGTTGTATATGTTTTCACAGTTGTACAAAAATTGATTCCTTGAATATTTTTTATTATAAAAAGTAATCAATTTTTGGAACATTGATTGAAGATTAAAGAGTTGACTGGAAATTTATTGAGCACCAAAAGTAGTTTAATTAGTGATCAACTCTTTCTTATCAGGAATAAAAGTTCAACAAGTGCAAATAACTATTTGTTTCTTTTTCTTTAAACAAAACAGCTGTATCTGATTAGTAATATTGATGAAGTGTCTTCAACTATCTTATTGTTGGACTGGACTTCTTTTTAAGGGTTACACTTACTGTATTTATTATCATCATACACCAGGTGAATCCCCTTCCTCTTCTGCCTCCGATGTTGACAATTTGAACAATCCAACTATTGTAGACAAGGTTACCTTGGCGAAAGGTGTTGCTTCTCCCCAGGTTGCCGGAACTCATGTTGTCTCAGCGAGAAACCGTGCTAGCTTCACGCGGCTATTTAACTTTGTAAGTAGTCATATAATTCAGCTCCATTAATGAGTTGGTCTAATTGAGTGAAAGAGATACTAATCAAACATAATTTTCAATGGAGAGAATCATCAGATAAAGTAGAGAATTATTTGATGTTGTCTAACTCTGTTATTCATCTGGTCTAATTGAGTGAATGATAGCACCAGACCAACTATTTTGACGTTAACTCTGTTACTCACCTGGACAATTGCCTGAGGCTGGGAATATTACCATATTCTATCAGCAATTTTCCCAACAGAACTGGAGTTGAATTTGCATCAATTCTCTTCTGAGGGATAAGTTCTAATTTTTCTATTCCCTTAATCGTCACAGCCAGGTTATTTGGGTAAAGGGCGTAATTACAAAAATGCTTATCTGTAAATAAGTCCAATCCTTTTCCATGTATCCTTTTACTTGAGAACTCATGCTCTGAATCTAATTTTTGATCTGGCCTTGTACCTTTTTCTAGTATCTTAGTTTTGATTAATTTGCAGGCACAGGAAGTTTATTTAGCAATGGACGCCTCCAGGAAATCACGTGTTGCTTTTGCAGCTGCTTATCCTGGACACAGTGATACACAGTGTAAAGTGCCTGCATTATCCGTAAAGAAGGCCCTTGATTTCAGCTTCCATGATGTCAACAACTTCTTACGTTTAGTCCGGATTGCCATGGAAGCTATTAGCTGTTGAAATTTAAATTATGGCTAAAACCATGTGAGTCCACGGGGCAGACTCTTGGACCTGTTCCTCCAGTTGCTGTCAATTGAGGAGATGTCAGAAAGAGAATCTCTTGGTCGAGATATGATATATAACCTATCAAGTTATGAGTTCTACTCATAATCCCCTTGTAAATCTGTACATAGCTGAAAACTATAGTTGGTAAGATAGTTTCAATACAGCCATGGTCCCAATCTTACAGAAATAGGGGGCTTCACTGTTTGTTAGTCGGAAGAACTTGTTTGACACAAGAGGTTTTTGAAGAAAAAGGGGAGGATTATAGTATCAGATGTTAACTTTATGGGGAAACAGATGAGATAAATACTCATCTTTTGTTGCATTGTACATTAACTGCACAGTTATGGAATGTATTTTTTACTCTCACAGACTGCAGATCTGCTGAGTTGTGCTGGATTAGAAGGTGTTAGCAAGAGTGTGAAGAGATGGCGGAAAATCATTCCTCGTTGCATCAAGGGGACTATGTGGAGAGAGAGAGAGAGAGAGAGAGAAATAGTAGATGTTTTGAAGATAGGCCCAATTCCATTCATCGATTTCAATGGAATTGTATTGTATCTTTCTCTTTTTGGTGTAAAGAAGCAGAGATAGAGGAATTAGAGCTTGTAAATATGTTAGGCTCGCTGTAATTAGTTTCTTCCTTATTCTCTTCTTTTGAAGGTCTCCAACATATCCTTAATGTTGAGGAATACAACATTACAAGTTTAAAAAAAAAAAACTAATAAGGAACTTGGTGGTCCTTTCATAAATTCATAACATTGCAATGCTTGTTGGTATTGATCCAGCTGACTTGCCTCTCCCAGATGAAAGGTAAAATTGCCTTCTGTATCGTGTTTCCCCTTATCTCAATTAGTTTATTTAGTGTTGTTGTGAGTTGATATATGATCTTTATTATCTTTCCTTGATTCGTACTACAGATACATTTGCAATCGAGATGGTTTATTGTTAGTTTTGACTTATAGAAGGAAAAATTCAAAGAGATGAACTTCTACAACAGCACAGAAGAATAGTGTGATTTGTATTATATGGTTTGAGTTGTTGACATTGACGAGACTCGGCATGTACCAACTCTACCTGTAAGTTGAAAAAAATTATACTATTAATTTATTATGTGCAAAATGAAACATTTAAATAAATTATCGCCATCTTTAAAAATCGGAATTTGTGTTGCAGGTCAGGGTTAAGGGGGAGTCATAAGATGAGAGATGCAGTTGTTACAAGTAGTTCTGCATTTGTTAACTGCTTCTTGATAGAAATAAGCCCAGGTAGCCAATTGCTATTCTTTACCAAGTTACCAAAAATACAAAAGTATTGCTTATCATAAGATGTCCTTGTAAATTGTATTGTACCTTATAAGCAACTTGAACGTGTAAGTGAAATTTACACCGGTCTCGAGGGTGAGGTTGCTGAACTTGTGTTTTTATGTTATAAGTTCGAGCCCTGTGCCAAACGAACCAAGTCCAATGTGTAACAGGGGCAGACTCATGATCGCTGAGTTTCGAAATCTGTAGTTGGCCCAGAAGTCTGTAGAACAAATTATCAACTTTTCCCGCTTCACCTGTTCTTGTTAGGAGATACATTTGGTATCATGTAATTTTGCAGGTATGGTTAGGAGAGGGTGATGTATATGCCGATCTTATATTTACCTCCACAGAAATATCCCTAATCTATTGGAAATGGTTCAAAATGACCCTCCTTCCATCTTTTGGTCTAAAAATACCCTTCACCTTTCTTTTTGGTTCAAAGATACCCCTCCTTCCACATTTTGTTCTATAAGTACCCTCAACCCAAATTTAATTCTTTTGTCAATTAGTTACTTAATTCTTTTATTTGCTTTAAAAGAATTTTATTTATTTATAGAAATTCTTAATATTAGTTCATTCCAAAATATTTAAGTCTAACATAAAATAAAATTCTTATTATTAAAATAACACTATAAAACTCTTATTCTTCATTTTTATACAATAAATTTTTTATTTTATTTTACGTTTTATACACTATTATTTTATGCTTTGATTAGTGTAATGATTTTAAATTTATTCGGATTGCTATTTTATATTTTAGTCAAATTGTCATGTTAAAATTTAATTATATTAATATTTAATTAAAAAAATATTTTTGCATGTCACTCTTGTGGAACTGATCTTTTGATAGGAGCTAACTTACTCTAAAGAAATTTTGAGATATGGATCTTTAACCTC
>NW_006239219.1:461150-471935 GCF_000226075.1 Solanum tuberosum | reverse complement strand
CGCCCCCCCCCCCTTAAAAATCTGTATTTCCTTTCTCAAAATTGACACTTTGAACTTTCCCATTTTTTTAAATAGATAATAACCTGGGAAAAGAAGAAGTTAAAGACAGTTAACTTGAACAGATAATTTCAATTTTTACTTCTTGTTCAAAGTCGTTTCGTATAGCCTAAAAAGGTATGAAATGATAACTGGGAAATCAATTAGCAAATGCTATTGATTAAGAAGTAATCAAAGAAAACGTTAAAACATCGATATAATTAAATTTTATTATGATGATTTGAATATAATTAAAAAAATTATTCCACAAATTAAAACATAAAATAATAATGTATAAAACGTAAAATAAAATAAGAATATATTGTGTAGAAATGAAAAATAAGAAATTTATTGTGTTATTTTAAGATTTTTTAAAATGAGTTTTTGTGCTATTATAATAGTTAGAATAATAGTTTTGAGGATTTTATTCTTCTTTTTTACACAATAAAATCTTTATTTTATGTTACATAATATTGGAATTCTCTAATATTAAGAATTTAATTTTTTTTTAAATTGTCTTGTAGAACAAAGTAATTAATTAGTAAAAAGAATTTAATTTGGGTTGAGGGTATTTTAGACAAAAAGGTAGATGGAGGGGTATCTTTAAACCAAAAATAAAGGTGGATGATATTTTTAGATCAAAAGGTGAAAGAATGGTATTATTAAGTTATTTTCAATAGATTAGAGATATTTTTGACCCTTTTCCCTTTTTAAAAAGAAAAAATAAAATAACATAGACGACTCGTAACAGATGGCAAAATGTAACGTAGTAGGTGGAATCCAAAGAAACATGGGTTCAAAACCAAGGTTCAGAAAAGAGTAAATTGTTCTCTAAGTAGTTGAAGAATCAGCGAAAAAACATAAACGATAGATAGAGAAGCTCAAAGAACTTATTTACGAGGTGTAGAGTATGTCTCTTGGTGGGCTGTGGGTTATTACAGTCTATACCTACTTTTGGTAGGGATGACAATGGGGCAGGTTGAATTTAACCCGCAAAATCTTTAATCCGCGGGGCCTTGTATAACAACTTTTTTTTAATTTTTAACACGCTCCACCCCACCTGGCATAGACCCGCCCCCACATAATTTTTTTAATATTTTCTTTTTCTAGTTAAATTTGATACTAGAAATATAATTCATAAAAATAAATTCATTTTTTCATTTAGTTTAAATAGGATAGTGACTTAAAAAATTATTTTTTAGAGATCAATTGGAAAACATGTAAAAATTTGTATTATTTTTTATTGAACCATTTTCATTTACTATCTTGAATACTTTAGTAGCTTTAAAGAAACTATTTTAATAAATATGTAAAAAAATAAAATTAAGTTTGAACCCACACAAAATCACATATATCCGCAACCCACATTAGTTTTAAAAAAACTCTCTTCAATTCACCCCGCATCCACCCCGCCCCATTGCCATCCCTAACTTTTGGAACTCTATAAAATATCATTTGTTTAATGAAAGCGCACACATATATGTAATGTATTAGTAAAAACAGCAAAGCTTCCGCCAACTTCTTGACAAAAAAAAAAAGTGGTGTGATATCTAAGAACTGGCACAGTTCCCTACTTATAGGCAAAAGTTAGAAAAATTATCTGTGCTACAATATCCCTATCAAGTGACATGGAGAAGCAAGTTAGTTGTATTCAATGTGATGTGCAGAGAACAAAAAAAATCTCAGCCGAGCATCCAGATTATTGCTTCAGGCTAAATACTTGAACAAATTTGGGTTCTCTTTGTCTCTTTCCAAGTAATCTCTAGTGATGAGATCTTCAATTCTCTTTTTGATTGCTTTGAAGTCAGGCTGCACAAATACGCAAAATTATTGATGATATTAATATAAAATTATCAATCTCTACAACTAGAGCCAATAACTATCTTCAGGATAAAGCGAAGTCCAAGATTGCAGTAGACACTTGCAAAGGAAATAGAGCCCATAAATAATTGATTAGATGGCACAGCAAGATAGTTAAAAATTTAAGCACAAAGCCCAATCATATTTTGTCCTTGTTCTTCTCAGCTCACATAGGTTTTGAATTTGTAGGGTAAATTCTAGCTTTTCAAGAAATATGAATCCTCAAGGTCATGAACTAGACTAAATCACATAACTCTAAACTTATTTCCCGCAAGTTATACCATTTCTTTTAGGACCAACATAACTTTATCCATTGAGGAAGTTGAAACATGGATGTTTCCCAAAAAGTAACTACAGACAAAAAAATGGTTTGCCTCCTCCCGTCATCTCTTGTGTTACATCGGTTCAAAAGAAAATGAAAACGATAGAGAAGCAAACGGAGAAGAAGAGAACGAACCATCTATACAAACTGCTGACTAATTCACATAATGAAATTGGAAGTGGAAGATTGTCACTAAATAGTATATTTAGAGGTTTGGAAACTACTGACAGATATCTCAACTTAAAGATTCTCTGTCTCAACAATAAATGTCAAAAAAGTCGAGGTCAAGAAATTCCAAATGAGGTCTGGTCTCAAAAAGCAAAACTATGGAACAAATTGTGATGGAGGCATTTAGAAGATTGAAGGAAAAGGTAAAATTGGTGTTTCTGTCATTCTGTCAAGTTATATTCGTTGGGAAAGAAAACCACTAATTTCACTCAAGTCAAATAAGACTATGTTTTAAAATATAATAGGATAAATAGAGTACAACTAAATGCAACCCCTCCAACTATTTTACCAAACACTATTCCCGATAATTAAATCTTTAAGATTACTTTCAACACCAAGAACCCCAAAGACCATGATCCTGAAAGAAAGTTGTCAAGTAATGAGGCGATAGTGTAATCCAAGCTGTTAACAATTTGTCAAAACAAGGAAAAAATTGCTACATTATCTGTCGTTACGAGCCCAGAAGGTGATATCCTTCAATTTGTTTACTGGCAAGCTGGAAAATGTCCACAACACAGTGTCATAAATAGCCCTCCAGTATCAAATTGAATGTCATGGTTATAGAGCATGGAAATCATATCAACCTTCCAAAAGTGATCTATTTCATTAAAGAAAATTCATAAATAGAAGGGTGCATACCTTAAACATTCGGCTCAACTGCTCAACACACTCCAACACTAGTTGTTGATGAGGAAGAACTTTCCGACTCTTCATAATGCGCACGATACAGGCATCAATTGCATAACGTCTATCTTTGTCTACATCCTCGACCACCTTTTTCCTTTCATCTACAGGAGGTAATGGGACCTGGATAGTACAAATAAAACATGCCATTAGGAATAGGTGTCTAAAGTGTGTTCATGAAGCATCACTAAGAAAATACAGAGTTCTTTATCTATACCCTAATCCGCCTCATCCTGTCAGTGAACTTGGAGTTGAACTCAAAATGATCAGAAGACGAAACAGTTCTATTGCTAGGCTCCTTGATCAGAATTTTATACTTGGCACATGAAAGGGATTGAAGCAATCTGACCAAGTCATCATCAGCCAAATTTAACTGACTCTTGATTTCTGAGTAACTCAATCTATCTGAAGAATTAAACAATAACAGAGCAGCAGCCTGAAAAGGCGGACATCATAAATCCATAAGTGTATTGTAACCAGCAGGGATAGTTCAATGGAATCATTAGACAGAGTAGTCACCTGATAAGTTCCCAGAATCAGTTCAATGGTTTTTGAATCAAACTTCCCGTTGATGTTACACGTACCCAATGAATAAATCCATGTCAATTTCCTGTGTTTCGTTTTTGTCTGATAGAATTCCTTGAAGACTTCTACACACTTCACCTGAGGCAAATAACACAACAAAGGTTACGTCATTCATTAATTCAGAAGAAAAACCTCATATCAGCAAACAGAAAGTGGATTTTCAAATTATCAAGGAAAGCTCCTCTTACCATTTCCACAGGGAGACACAAATCAGAAGATTTATAACTAGGCCAGAACCCAGTTGTAAGAACTGTGACAGTTAAATCAATTCCAGGACTCGCGGCAGGGTTGTTGCTGAGATATTCTTGAAAATGGTTCTGATTTTCCCTAGCCAAAGTCAAGTCTGTCACCTGTTTTTGAGTTGCCATCCACAAGTTTTAATAAAACATTTTAATGGGAATGGGATAAACTATGAAAAGATATTCTGTTTCCTCACCATTCCCTCCATCTTTGATGTGAACTGCCCACCACACTGTTGCTTTAGCTTTGTTAAGATAAGCCTTTCGTGGTCATCATTGGCACTTTTATCGAAGAGCAATCGACGAGAAAGCTTCTTCCTATCACACCAAGACAATGGACATTCCAAACGGTAAATGAAGATTCAACCTAACTAAGGTAACTATATCAATAAACTGTTGGACTATCTAACCCACCTGTAGAACTCCGCAAAAAGGTCTTTGTCACTAATGTAAGCGAGAAGCTTGACCACCTACAAAAATTCAAACCATTATTATGATAACATCACTTGGCCGAAAGATGGACTTCCAGGAAATGGAGTGATTTGAAGTGCATGCTATACCTTATCCAATGTCTCCTCAATATCATCATCACTGAGTTTTTCACTCCCACCTTTCTTAAGAACATTATCACAAAAAGAAGCAAGGAGCTCTGCACTTGAACAACCAGATACAATCTTGTTGCAGAAGACCTCAAATGCCTCCTTGAGAGCCTGTATATGTCAAACTTTAGACATCAGAAACACTGACAAATAACTTTGAAGTAAAAGAGATCAACATACAATTGTTAACAACGGAATATACCTTATGAAAGAGAGTGTTATTAGCAAAACAGTTCGTAACATAAGCCATATACTTATCGTGAAGCTCAATCAACTTTCTAACAAAGACCTGCGGAAGGGATGGAATCCATGGTAAATATATTTACATTACATAAAAGTGAAATCAGAATAAAGGAATATGGTTTTACCTGCTCTCCTGAGCCTGAACTTTCGGCCTGTACAAAAAACACATAAACACTTCAAATAGAAACACCAGCAGAATTACCAGGAACAAAAATTTCTTGAACCCATGAGGACAGCAAGGCTGCAAAGGAGCTTCATATATATATATGTGTGTACTTATTTCTACATAAATGCTTTCAACTCCGCTAAAAAGTTTTGTTATCTAAATGGTGTATCATGCATTCCCCCTCCCCCCGCTGATTTCTCCTATTCACAATTTAAAAGGACTTTATACTCGCATGTAATTAGTAGATAATCATCGTTTTTAAGTGAAACCATTAAAAATATGAAACAAGAACATGGACAATTCACCTTGCTATTTGTCGTATCTTCAGCTTGTTGCACCAAGACCATGCCTTCAGCTACGACATGCTGCAGCAGATGTTTAGCGAACTTAGGAAACTAAATAAATAATTCTTTTGCTTCTCAGTGACTGGCATTAAGTGATAGAGAATAAAAATACCTGCTTAAACATATTTGAAACAGGCTCCAATCCCTTGGGGATTCTGTGGAATAGCCTATACATTCGAGATAAATCCTCTACCTGAGTGTACAAAAGAGAGTCGGCAGTAAGGGCAAAAGAGAAAAACATTGAATTACATGTAAAATACATTGAAACTTCCCAAAAATGATGAAAAGCAACACAAGAATTCAATACCTTATCATCTCTAAGCAATACTCGGCATCCAGAATGCTCCTTCTCAAGTAACTGATTGGTATATACAACCAACAATTCATTTTGCACTTTCTGCAGGCACAAATTTGGTCTCAACATTGAAAACAAATCCAACTAAAGGAATATTGTCAACATGTAAAAAGTCTGAATTTCCAGCATTCAAACTCAAGTACATATCGGGAGAAAACTTTAAAGCAATGACATAAATGATAAGTGCATCGTAGAAAAAGAAATTGCCAACTTTACTTTTCATGTTTTATTTCCCTGAACAAATTGAAAAGACCACTGTTTATTCGGTACGTTTTCGCTCGAACAGAGAAATAGAACACTTAAGAATCGTGCACTAGTGGATTTTATTTTATAACTCAAACACATTATATATATGATCCTTAGAATTGTGCACTCATGGTTATGGGGTACACGTGCAAACCACATACTCATAGACTACTATTGCATAAACAAAAAGGCAACATCTGCCCTGTCAAGGAGTGGGACTATATTTGCAACTTCGACTCTAAACCAAAAAGGAAAGCAGGTAGTCAATCAAAGTGTTGGGCATTAATAACTCTTCCCCCTTCGAAGAGAAATAAACTGTAAACAACCTTTTTGACAAGTTGAATAATTTATTAGAAGAGAGCAGACAATCGAATTGCAACCGGCATAAAATGAAGGATACGGCCGACCAAAAAATAGAAATGCATAAAACCTTGGGAGGTAATCCTTTTAAGCTTGCCTTCTAAAGGTTTTAGAAAAAATATTAGAACTTGAAAGGCATCCATTACACAGACATATAACAACTAAATCACATTTTTTAATATATAATTCTGGTGTCCGAGCCAGCTTGTGCTGGCCCCGACTAATTCCACGGGGCACCTGCTACCTCCCCAGCATAACACAAAATCACATAGTATTTATCTATGCTCAATTTTTTTTTAAAAAGGTTCTTCAAAAGTTAAGATTTCAAGTTGCTAAAGCAAATTCAGATGCTGACCTCTAGAAGTTTTGTCTCACTAAGAACATGGAGATAATGAGACACTCTATCTTTCTCTTTCTTCAAGCACTCCTCTGCCTGAGTTAGCAAAGCACGGGTATCACAATTTACTGTGGCAATTTAAGGCAATAACCAAATAATTTACGAAATCACAGCAATTGTAAAAATGAATTGTACCTTCAACATATAATCTGGACAAGAATCTTCCACAATCCAACTTGAAGCTTTCCGAGAATAATAAGCTGCAGTATCTTTAAGCATTGCATCTTCAAAATCATTCTCATAATACTCCATTTCCCCCATACCAATTCCAACAAATATATCGAGCACATTCTTCAGTAGACCTCTGTCAATCTGCTCACCCTCACGTTCTTGTTCAATCTAATACAAAAGGACTCTTAATCAGACCCTCATAACTAAAATAATATTGCAAGAGTTGGGATCAACTGACAGTCGGAAGAAACAAAAAACAAAAAAAAAAGAGGATATGATACTTGCCAACACATTAACTGCATCTCTAGCTTTACCATTCAACTCCTGATAAATCTATTGTCAACAAAAACAGAAATAAATTACCAACAAAACAAAGATATGAAGAAAGCGAAAAAGAAAAGAGACAATTATGTTGTCAATAATTATATAGGAGATGCAAGAAACAAACCAGATCACGGAAGCACATCAGACCAACTTCATGAAGTCCAGGTAGCGACCTTCGGGCAATAAAATAACGGTCGAGATAATGGAAGAACCGCGAGAGCCACCTAACCATAAGTTTGTGATTCGCCCATCTTTTCACAAACTCCCTCAACATAAACTCATCATGCCTCTCTCGTAAAGCAGGCAGAACCTAATAAAGAAAAATACAAATTGCAAAATTGAACAGCAACAGCAGAGCAAGTAGAGTAAATTTCAATTATCATGAGAAAAAAAGTCAATGCTTCTTACCGTAGAATTGATATATTCTACAAATGCTTCCCTGTACTTCTCATACAACTGTTGTGAGTAATCATTTGGCGGCTTCTGTGTGCACATGTTATATATAGTTCTACATTTCAATTAAGGAAAAACTTTCTTCCATGTTAAGTGTAGTTCACTAATAACCAAGAAGTTAGCTGTTTAAGACACCATGAGAGCAAAGCGGCTGTAGGCAGGGTTTACCATATTTTAAAGATTGAAAAAAATAAAGCAATGTGTGTACATATATATTAAAGAACAAATATTTTATACATAAACACAAACTTCAAGTGCACGAAACCCTAAGGATACGTGTAGAGCATCATGTACTCTTCAGAGCTGAAAGAATGCTGTTGTCCTTCTAAAATTTTCTTCAATTTAGTGATTCCCCTCTGCATAAATTCCCATCCTTCCTCCAACTCAATAATCTTCAGCTGGCTCATTGCCATCTTAGAAGCACGGTTACGTCCACCTATATGACCAATTGAAAATCACATATAATCACAACGCTACACCATATAACAAGCACCATACGGAAAAAGCTAATCACAACCCAACTAATAATCACTAACAAAAACAATGCCGATTAAGAAGAAAAAAATATCCTCAATGTACACAGGTGACAACAACAAGAAGCAACTTCTCAATTAATAATCAATTAAAAATACAATGCCAATTCAGCTTTCAAGTTTCAATGATAAAGAAGTTGTTTATAATCAATGTATTCAGGTGACAACAAAAAGCAGCAACTTTTACAGTTAGCTTAATACAGGTTCGCAAAAATTTATTAGCACTCTAGCATTTTAAGATAGAAATTTTTCTAACACAGTTTGCATTAATAGAGCTACAAAGTCATGACTCATAAGCTCTCATGTTATTTCTGTTTCCCACTATGTTTTTATTATTTCATAATTTCATTATTTAGTTTACACTATTTTTCGATTGAACTCCATCACATACCCAGTAGACATCTCCAATTCAGATTTCTGGTTCGCTTTCCGCTACCTTTTTGTTCTCATCCCTCTTATCGTTCTCCATCTAAGTATTAATTAATGCCAAAGTTCTATTTTCTGATTTTGATTGAGCTTTTTTGGTTAATTTCATTAGGATTTGCATGAATTTAAATCAAACGCATAATTATTATGAGAATATAAACATATTAAGTCATTGTTCTACCCTAAACACAGTCAAAATCATCAAGAAAAACGCTGATAAACCACAACGAGTGATCCTATCTATTCAAACACACGATACACGATGAAACGATGAGTAACGACTATACAAAACAAGCTGTTAGCACGATCTTAAACCCTAGAAAAGTTAACAACCACAAAAATCAGCAAAACAAAGCTAAATCATAATCTCCTAATCGCTTACTGGAGAAAAGGATCGATCACCGGAGACCTGAATCACAATCTCCCTCTCACCCTCCCGTTGATGAATGGTTTCTGTTTTTTCGAAACTCTGAAACAATGCGGTGAATCAAAAGAGACAAACTCTCATAACCTTTAGAATCAGTATATTTATTATAGAGAAAAAAGGATAGACAGTGGGGCGGTTGAATTTTAACCAAATTACACTTCCAGAGTCCAGATTTCACTTGGAAAAGTATTTGAAGATTTCCTTTCTATTATTAATTTGAGTTTTTTTTAAGAATACACAGCCATTAATTAGTATTAGTATTAATTTACTATATTAGTAAAAAATAATCATAAATGCTAATTATGTACCATTGATTATGACTCAACTATTTAGTCATAAACGAAAAACTATATTAAAAATAATCATAAATGGTAATAACGTACAATTGATTATGACTCAACTATTTCAAGATCTCTTGAGACTAATCAGTTATCTTACAACAACATATATATGCAAAGACTTTATGATGATGCTACAATTTTGTAATAAGTTACTTAACATAATGAAAACGTTGATTCTCCAAGTCTTTATGCCCTCATCTTCACTAATCAATGGTATCTTTTTTGTCTTTATTTTCACCTAAACTTGAAGCACTTATTTGAACCATAAGTTTTTATATTTATAGTAGTAAACAATGACTTTTTATATGTATTTGATAATTATTACATGAATTTGGTTAATGTTACTCCCTCCGTCCATTTTTATTTGTCATGTTATGTATTTCGAAAGTCAATTTGACTAATTTTCAAAGTTAAATTAGATTACATTAATTCGATATTTTAAACAAAAAAATTTAGTTATTCAAAAACTATACGAAAAGTTCTATAAATTTTAAATTTTTGCATATCAATATGATGAAAAAATACATATAGCATACGTAAGATTGGGCTTACTAAAAGTGCAAAGATCAAAAGGGAAGGTAATTAATATTTGGTGTATTTAAGTTAATTTTAGTTAGTGCTAGTTTTACTCAAATTGAAAATTACGTAAATTGGACCCATTCTGTAAAATATTTACTCAAATTGAACCCAACCCATATATTTATCTTGATTGGACCCACAACTCAATATATTTATTCTGATTGGACCCACAATCCAAACTATGTACCTGACTGCCCCCTTGTTCTATTCACTAAACCACTACTGATACCTAAGGCTGGCAGGGGGACCGGGTCGTCCCGCCCCGGCCCGCAACGGTTCAAAAATCGGCTCGTCGAACCCGGTCCCATAAGTTCTCGCGGGTTGGGAGGGGTGCGGGATAGGGGACGGTTCACCCTTTGGTCCCGGTCGAACCGGCCCGGTCCCTGTCCGGCTGAACCGGCCGGTTTCGCGGGATCCCCTCAATTTTAATTATTTTTTTTGTTTTAAAATTATATCCGTTGGGGCAACGACTAGTGGGTCCCCCAACGGATTTATTTACCTTTTTCACTTCCCCAACACCCCCTACCACCCCCCTACTTTTAATACTTTAATTTAAACCCTCAAGTTATCATAAATACACTTTAACCCATTTTTAATATTATAAATACCCCTCTATCCCTTATTATTTCTTACAAAATCATCTATTCTCTCATCTATTTTCTATATCCTCTCAATCTTAAGTCTCAGTTTTTTATTCCATTTAAGTCTCATATTATATCATAATACATATATTTCAATTCTAAATTTTCATATTATATCATAATATATATAATTCTCATATTTGCTATCAAGTATTGGAGTTCCAAATTACAAGTTACAACAAACTACAAGCTTCAAGAATCGGTTATAACGTCTGCTATTAACGCA
>NW_006239219.1:460698-460959 GCF_000226075.1 Solanum tuberosum | reverse complement strand
AGAGAAAGAACCAAGTGGCATTAGTAAATTATTTAATTTTAATAAAAAAAAGTAGTAAGGAAAAAAAAAAAGAGTAAATGTGGTGATACTTCTTCTAAATCAATGTCTAGAGTTAGATTTAATACAAATGATTCTACTTATGTTGATGATACTTCTTATGATATTGATTCAAATGCTCAACTCGATCATGAAATTTTACAACAAATTTATGGTGATATTAATCCTTATCTTGATGAAAATTCAGGTGAAGAAGTAGAAGTT